>NC_091166.1:33449745-33637245 GCF_040958095.1 Procambarus clarkii
AATCAGGCAAGGAAGAGAAGGGTGGACAGACTCTATATTTTTGGAATGCCAGAAAGCCTTTGATACAGTACCACACCAGAGGCTAGTGAAAAAGCTGGAGATGCAGGCTGGAGTGAAAGGGAAGGTACTCCATTGGATTAGGGAGTACCTAAGCAACAGAAAACAACAGAAGTCACTGTGAGGGGTGAGGTCTTAGATTGGCGAGACGTCACAAATGGAGTCCCGCAGGGTTCAGTCCTTGGACCTATACTGTTCCTAATATATGTAAATGATCTCCAAGAGAGTATAGACTCGTTTCTCTCAATGTTTGCTGATGATGCAAAAATTATGAGGAGGATTGAAATAGAGGATGAATGAAGGAGGCTACAAGATGACCTAGACAGACTGAATGAATGGTCCAACAAATGGCTGCTAAAGTTCTACCCGAGTAAATGCAAAGTAATGAAACTAGGCAGTGGAAACAGGAGGCCAGACACAGGATGCAGAATAGGAGATGAAGTACTTAATGAAACGGACAGAGAGAAAGATCTAGGAGTTGATATCACATCAAACCTGTCTCCTGAAGCCCATATAAAAAGAATTACGTCTGCGGCATATGCGAGGCTGACTAACTTCAGAACAGCCTTCAGGAACCTATGTAAGGAATCATTCAGAATCTTGTATACTACATATGTAAGACCAATCCTGGAGTATGCGAACCCAGCATGGAGCCTGTACCTTGCCAAGCACAAGACGAAGCTGGAAAAAGTTCAGAGGTATGCCTCTAGACTAGTTCCAGAAGTAAGAGGCATGAGTTACGAGGAAAGGCTGCGGGAAATGCACCTTACGAAACTGGAAGAGAGAAGAGTAAGGGGAGACATGTTCACTACCTACAAAATCCTCAGGGGAATTGACAGGGTAGACAAGGATAAACTATTCAACACTGGTGGTACGTGAACAAGGGGACACAGGTGGAAACTGAGTATCCAAATGAGCCACAGGGACGTTAGAAAGAACTTTTTCAGTGTCAGAGTAGTTAACAGGTGGAATGCATTAGGCAGTGATGTGGTAGGGCCGGACTCTATTAAATTTAAAATACACATTTTTAAATGTAGGTATGATAAAGCCTAGTAGGCTCAGGAATCTGTACACCAGTTGATTGACGGTTGAGAGGCGGGACCAAAGAGCCAAAGCTCAACCTCCACAAGCACAACTAGGTGAGTACAACTAGGTGAGTACACACACACACACACACACACACACACACACACACCCACACACACACTCACACACACACACACACACACACACACACACACACACACACACACACACACACACACACACACACACAGAATCAGAATTCAGAATCTTGTACACCACATATGTAAGACCAATCCTGGAGTATGCGGCCCCAGCATGGAGCCCGTACCTTGTCAAGCACAAGACGAAGCTGGAAAAAGTCCAAAGGTATGCTACTAGACTAGTCCCAGAACTAAGAGGCATGAGTTATGAGGAAAGGCTGCGGGAAATGCACCTCACGACACTGGAAGACAGAAGAGTAAGGGGGGACATGATCACAACCTACAAAATCCTCAGGGGAATCGACCGGGTAAACAAGGACGAACTTTTCAACACTGGTGGGACGCGAACAAGGGGACACAGGTGGAAGCTGAGTACCCAAATGAGCCACAGAGACGTTAGAAAGAACTTTTTCAGTGTCAGAGTAGTTAGCAAATGGAATGCATTAGGAAGTGATGTGGTGGAGGCTGACTCCATTCACAGTTTCAAATGTAGATATGATAGAGCCCAATAGGCTCAGGAATCTGTACACCAGTTGATTGACGGTTGAGAGGCGGGACCAAAGAGCCAGAGCTCAACCCCCGCAAGCACAATTAGGTGAGTACAATTAGGTGAGTACACACACACACACACACACACACACACACACACACACACACACACACACACACACACACACACACACACACACAGGTACTCCCTTATCCAGTGGATAAGGGAGTACCTAAGCAATAGGAAGCAGAGAGTTATAGTGAGGGTGAGACCTCAGAATGGCGTGAAGTCACCAGTGGAGTCCCACAGGGCTCTGTGCTTGGACCTATCCTGTTTCTGATATACGTAAATGATCTTCCAGAGGGTATAGACTTGTAACGGTTCTATTGTTACGTAAAGTATGGTGACAAATAAACACAGACACTAAGATACTATATATATATTTGGTCGAATATACAGAAGTACACAGGTGATACGTTGGTGTGAGTTGAGCGCACTGAGCGTTGGTACAGTATCTCGCAAGTGTCTGCTCTAGACCACACTTGAAAGTAGACTAGCCAATGTTCGCTACACCGCTGCTTATATGCCCAGGCAACGCCTCACCTCATTCATCTCCAAAGGTTGACAGGAATATTAACACTATATTTGGAGCGAGTATATTATTGGGATAATCTACTCGCTACAGAACTCCCCCTCCCAGGGGATGAAAGGAAAAATACTTGATCAAGGAACTTAGCTGGTCGGTGAATTGTACGCCCTGCTCGCGTTACATAACCATCAAAGTTAACTTCCTCCTCTTCGCTGATGTCATCTAACTGGGGTCGTAGGGTGGGAGGTCGCACAGGATCGTCCGTCATCGCAGGATCAGGTTGTGGTGCGGCTGGTAACTGGGGTTGTAGGGTGAGAGGTCGTACAGGATCGTCCGTTGTCGTAGGTGGCGGTGCTGCTGGTAACTGTGGTCGAAAGAGTGAACTGCGTAGTCGGCGGATGTGTCTCTGGATTTTAGCAGTGTCGCAGACGTTGAGACGAAGCCTGGAGCAGAGCAGAGAGCTGAGTTAGGCCGGAGTCGTGGAGCTCTATGTGGGAGAGCGTGGCGGCTCGATTGAGAATTGTGAGTGTCTAAACTCGGGGAGCGAGAGCGTGGCGGCTCGATGCGGTCGTAGTCTGCTGTCTGCTCTGTGTCGAAGCTGTAGCGTCTTGGGTTGATTAGGACTGTACACGCCGAGTACTGCATTGTTGACTGTGGAAATTGTAGTCTGGTACCAAAAGATGTAGGCAGTGTGTGGACAAGCTCGGTGTAGCAGGAGAGAAGAATGTGCATAATTGTTGCGTCCTTGGGTCGCTGGTGGAGCATTTAGATCCGGGGCGGATGGGCTCGGGCACCAGGACATTAGGAGGTAATGTAGGCACGTAGTTAGGACAACGAGGGAATCACTGCTAGAGCTGAATTGTCCTGGAGGCGACGAAGAGTCGGAAACGCAAGCTGTAAGTCCTGTACTGCGCAAAGGGCTTGAGTCGGCAGAGTATCAAAATGCAGTGAACGTGTAGATGAATCTGACGAAAGAGCAGCTTTCGTGGGCGCCCCTGTAGAACAAGCAGTGCCCTGGCAGCGACGGAGAGTCGGCAGGGCAGGCTGTAGATCCCACATTATGTAGTTACTGATGAAGCTGCCAGATGAGTGAGTAGTGATCGTGGAGCAGCAAGCCGTAGTAGATGAAAATGCAGAGATGATCGCGATGAAAATCATAGCTGTGGCAAGGGTGTTGGCAACGTTCCACGACAGGTGGCTGCGGTCCACAGCAAGCAGCAGCAGTGGAGGTCCAGTGAGAGTCCATGTTGTAGTCCATCGTGGCTGGGTATCGTCGAAACTCTCTGGGGTCACCAATGTAACGGTTCTATTGTTACGTAAAGTATGGTGACAAATAAACACAGACACTAAGATACTATATATATATTTGGTCGAATATACAGAAGTACACAGGTGATACGTTGGTGTGAGTTGAGCGCACTGAGCGTTGGTACAGTATCTCGCAAGTGTCTGCTCTAGACCACACTTGAAAGTAGACTAGCCAATATTCGCTACACCGCTGCTTATATGCCCAGGCAACGCCTCACCTCATTCATCTCCAAAGGTTGACAGGAATATTAACACTATATTTGGAGCGAGTATATTATTGGGATAATCTACTCGCTACAGACTCATTCTTCTCAATGTTTGCTGACGACGCCAAAATTATGAGAAGGATTAAGACAGAGGAGGACAGCTTGAGGCTTCAAGAAGACCTGGACAAGCTGCAGGAATGGTAGAACAAATGGATGTTAGAGTTTAACCCAAGCAAATGTAATGTAATGAAGATAGGGGTAGGAAGCAGGAGACCAGATACAAGGTATCACTTGGGAGATGAAATACTTCAAGAGTCAGAGAGAGAGAAAGACCTGTGGGTTGATATCACGCCAGACCTGTCCCCTGAAGCTCATATCAAGAGGATAACATCAGCAGCATATGCCAGGTTTGCTAACATAAGAACGGCCTTTAGAAATTTGTGTAAGGAATCTTTCAGAACATTATATACCACATATGTCAGACCAATCCTGGAGTATGCGGCTCCAGCATGGAGTCCATATCTAGTCAAGCATAAGACTAAACTGGAAAAGGTTCAAAGGTTTGCCACCAGACTAGTACCCGAGCTGAGAGGTATGAGCTATGAGGAGAGACTACGGGAATTGAACCTCACTTCGTTGGAAGACAGAAGAGTTAGGGGGGACATGATCACCACATTCAAGATTCTCAAGGGAATCGACAGGGTTGATAAAGATAGGCTATTTAACACAAGGGGCACACGCACTAGGGGACACATGTGGAAACTGAGTGCCCAAATGAGCCACAGAGATATTAGAAAGAACTTTTTTAGTGTCAGAGTGGTTGACAAATGGAATGCATTAGGAAGCAATGTGGTGGAGGCTGACTCCATACACAGTTTCAAGTGTAGATATGATAGAGCCCAATAGGCCCAGGAACATGTACACCTGTTGATTGACGGTTGAGAGGCGGGACCAAAGAGCCAGAGCTCAACCCTCGCAAGCACAACTAGGTGAGTACACACACACACACCCACACACACTCCAAGGGAAAGAGCACAAGAAGTGAATGCAGATGTAATCGGACTCACTGAAACAAAACTCTCTGGAATCATAACGAATGCCGTGTTTCCCCAGGAGTACACAGTAATAAGGAAAGAGAGGGAAGGTAGGGGAGGAGGCGTAGTGGCCCTACTCATGAGAAAGGAATGGAGTTTTAAGGAGATGGTTATCCCGGGCTGTGAGGGTTTCAGAGACTACATAGCAGGCACCATGACAATGGGAGGACCAAGGATAGTAGTAGCAGTAATATATAACCCTTCACCAAATGACAGAAGACCCAGTCAAGAGTACGAAAACAACAACATGGCAGTTAACACTATAATTGAGAGGGCAGCCTCTGCTGCCTGTAGAAATAGATCTCACCTGCTCATCATGGGGGACTTCAATCACGGAAGGATTGATTAGGAGAACAAGGAACCGCATGGAGGCGAGGATACGTGGATAACCAAACTACTGGAGGTGGTGACTAGAAACTTCTTAACCCAGCATGTCAGAGAACCCACAAGGATGAGAGGAAATGACGAACCAGCGAGACTCGACCTGGTCTTCACCCTGAACGACTCTGACATAAGAGAAATCGGTTTTGAGGCCCCAGTAGGAATGAGCGACCACAGTGTATTGGTGTTTGAGTACCTGATTGAAGAAAGGTTATTGAACTCGAGGAGGGATACCGAAACCAAAAGGTTAGCATACCGAAAGGGAAACTATGAGGAGATAAGAAAATTCCTAACAGATATAGCATGGGAAACAGAGCTCAGGGAAAAGATGGCCCAAGATATGATGGACTACATTACGCAAAAATGCAAGGACGCAGCAAACAAGTTTGTCCCAGCCCAAAAGGAAAACAGTGAAATGAAGATGAGAAACCCATGGTTTAATCAGAGATGTAGGCTGGCTAAGCAGCAAAGTAAAAGGGCATGGAGAAACTATAGGAATAACTGGACACTGGAGAACAAAGAAAGATACCAGAATGCCAGGAATGAATATGTCAGGATAAGAAGAGAGGCAGAAAGACAATACGAAAATGACATCGCAAGCAAGGCAAAGACTCAGCCTAAATTGCTGCATAGCCACATCAGGAGAAAAACCACAGTAAAGGAACAGGTTATGAAATTAAGGATAGGGGCAGAAGGATTCACTACAAACGACAAGGAAGTGTGTGAGGAACTGAATAAGAAATTCTAAGAGGTCTTCACCTTAGAGCAAGGAGAAATCCCAGAGATAAGAGAGGGAATAGCTAACCAGGAACCACTGGAAGAGTTTGAGATTAACAGCGGGGAAGTAAGGAAGTGTTTACTAGAGTTGGATGTGACAAAGGCTATAGGCCCAGATGGAATCTCCCCTTGGATACTAAAGGAAGGTGCAGAAGAACTGTGCTTCCCACTCTCCATAGTGTATAACAAATCACTGGCAAGAGGGGAACTGCCAGAAATTTGGAAAGCAGCTACGTAGTCCCGATATACAAGAAAGGGGATAGACAGGAGGCACTGAATTACAGGCCAGTGTCCCTAACCTGCATACCATGCAAGCTGATAGAGAAGATTGTGTGAAGAAAGGTAGTGGAGCACCTGGAGCGAAAGAACTTTGTAACACAGCATCAACATGGATTCAGGGATGGCAGGTCCTGCCTCACAGGGTTACTTGAATTCTACGACCAGGCAACAAAAATAAGGCAAGAAAGAGAAGGGTGGGCAGACTGCATATTTTTGGATTGTCAGAAAGCATTTGATACAGTGCCACACAAGAGGCTAGTGAAAAAGCTGGAGATGCAGGCTGGAGTGAAAGGGAAGGTACTCCGTTGGATACAGGAGTACCTAAGCAACAGGAGACAACGAGTCTGTGCGAGGGGTGAGGTCTCAGATTGGCGAGACGTTACAAGTGGAGTCCCGCAGAGGTCAGTCCTTGGACCTATACTGTTTCTGGTATATGTAAATGATCTCCCAGAGGGTATAGATTCGTTCCTCTCAATGTTTGCCGACGATGCAAAAATTATGAGGAGGATTGAAATAGAGGATGATAGTAGGAGGCTACAAGATGACCTAGATAGACTGAGTGAATGGTCCAACAAATGGCTGTTGAAGTTCAACCCGAGTAAATGCAAAGTAATGAAACTAGGCAGTGGAAACCGGAGGCCAGACACAGGATGCAGAATAGGAGATGAAGTACTTAATGAAACAGACAGAGAGAAAGATCTAGGAGTTGATATCACACCAAACCTCTCTCCTGAAGCCCACATAAAGAGAATAACGTCTGCGGCATATGCGAGGCTGGCTAACATCAGAACGGCGTTCAGGAACCTGTGTAAGGAATCATTCAGAATCTTGTACACAACATATGTAAGACCAATCCTGGAGTATGCGGCCCCAGCATGGAGCCCGTATATACCTTATCAAGCACAAGACGAAGCTGGAAAAAGTTCAAAGGTATGCTTCTAGACTAGTCCCAGAACTAAGAGGCATGAGTTATGAGGAAAGGCTGCGGGAAATGCACCTTACGACACTGGAAGACAGAAGAGTAAAGGGGTACATGATCACAACCTACAAAATCCTCAGGGGAATCGACCGGGTAAACAAGGATGAGCTATTCAACACTGGAGGGACGCGAACAAGGGGACACAGGTGGAAGCTGAGTACCCAAATGAGCCACAGAGACATTAGAAAGAACTTTTTCAGTGTCAGAGTAGTTAGTAAATGGAATGCACTAGGAAGTGATGTGGTGGAGGCTGACTCCATACACAGTTTCAAATGTAGATATGATGGAGCCCAGTATAGGCTCAGGAATCTGTACACCAGTTGATTGACGGTTTAGAGGCGGGACCAAAGAGCCAGAGCTCAATCCCCGCAAGCACAATTAGGTGAGTACAATTAGGTGAGTACACACACACACACACACACACACACACACACACACACACACACACACACACACACACACACTTGTCTTGTGACCATCGTGTTGGGTGGACGTGGGTTGGGAGCTCCTGATTCACTAGTGGAGTGGGAGGGGTAATCAGGCAACTTCGAAGTGAAAAAGACTATAAGTGAATGTACAAGTGAATGAAAAAACCTTGGGTTTTGACCAGAGCCATAAGGTAGTGAAGAAAAACAGTTTAATTAGCGTACTTCAAAATAGTTGAGGAAATACTGTGCAGTGTGGAAATAGACCTCACCGACCTCTGACCGCGTGACCTCACCTCCCGGCAGCAACCCTTCTACCACCACGTGGGACGACGATTGGAGATTCACTCACCTATTGTGTTAGCAGATTGTGCAAGGTATTGAGGAGCGCCTTTTTGGCTAGATTGTTACTGCAATGACTAGAAGGGGTTCAAGGTCAATCACCAGCAGGGATGAGGAGGAGGACAGATTTATAGACAAATTAATAGGGAAATTTGTAGAGAGAAGGAGTGATTGGTTGGAGGATCTAATCCAGGGGATTAAAAGTGAGGTATTTCAGCAAATACAGGATGCGGTAGAGAGGCAGAAACAAGAACTTATGCTCTATGTTCAGGAAGAGATTAGGAAGGGAAGAGAGGACTGGGAGAGGGAATGTGCTCGTATCACAAACGAATTAGGAAGGATTAGCAGCATGGCTAAGGATAGAGGATTAGTGGAGGATGGGTTAGTGACTGCGGTTGGGATGGGGAATCCCCAGGGGACAGGCTACCAGCATGACAATGAATTACTGAGGAGACGGTCTATTATAATACATGGATTATTCGAATCTAGGGCACCAACAAGACAAGAGAGAATAGAAACAGAAAAATACGAATTGCACGAGATATTGAGGTGTATTGGAGCAGAGATGGCAGAACGCGAGGTGGATATCAATCGACGGGTTGGACCTTACAATTGTACCAAGAATAGACCTGTTCTGGTGCAATTCTCCAATGAGGAGGCAGTGGAGTACATAATGAGGACCAAGCATTTACTCAGAGGAAGTGAAACCCATTACAATGTGTTTATAGAGAGGTTTATGACGAAAGATGAGCAAACAGCCCACAAAAATAGATGGCAACAACTGTAACACGGGTTAGGTTCCTCTCACTTTACTTCCTTCTACTCCCTCTACCCGTATTCTTACTTATTATTCTCTACCAAGGGACTCCAAAACTTTTACCAAAGCCAACTCCACGCCACGTGGTCCTAAGACGATTGACCGACTTAGGATTCTACACCCAGTATGACTGTGACCTAAGCTCTGAACAAAACCCTAGAGTCACCTCTGCTGCCACCACCAGACCAGTAATACAAGAGCAATGATCGAGGTCTGGATCGATCACGCTAATTAATCAACCTAGGGGCTTGATCCCCACTATAAACGATGACCTTGAGTGTGGACTAAATTACACGGTAATGATAATTCCGATTCGATGTTAGAATCGGCGCCCAATGCAACTCTGCCTCGTGTGGACCACGTGACCAGGACAAGTATACACATAAAACACATGGAAACAATAAAATGCAAATTAATAACAAATTTAATTTATTAAAAGAAAACTAAAATAAAATCTAAATGTGTTCACTCCCTATCACTTTAACACTCCCTACTTGACCTGAGTGGCAAATGAGAAGACTATTTCTATAATTAACAATAGCAACTATACCTTGGGCGACCAGCTAGATGTTTTGGCTGGTCTTGGGGAGAGGTAAGATGTTTGACCTCTTATCCCAGCTGCTCCCGTTTCCACACTGATTTCTTCCTTGTCTGGTCTACCCCAGACAGAGTATTGTATCCTTCCGCCTAGTCAGTCAAAGTCCTACCCAGTTACTAGCAAGGTTTAAGTTATAACAATTAACCTCTGTTGTACTTAATTGATCCAGACTGGTTGAATTATTTTACTGAATTAAATTACAAACATCTAACGGCAGAGCTGTTCCCGATCCCCAAAAATGGTTATTAAAACTTTGAGAAATAGTAGACCTGTCAACCCCTGATGACCTATGACCGCCGGTCACTCCGCTTTAAAAGTTAGATCTGATTCGTGACGTCACTGATGGTGACTTAAACTCAATAATTAGAATACTCTTGATATTGTATCCAGTACTATTATACAATACAATTTTAATGCAAAATGAATAAAGGCTAATTTTCTCTAAATTACTGAATACTATAGGATGATTCATTATACGCAGTTATGAACAAAGCGTCGGTTATTTCCACCGCGAATTCCCCTGGGGGTCAGGTCACCATGCGGCTCAGCTTCCCATTCTCTTTTGTCGATAAACCACTCTGGATAATTCTTACAACAGCCTAGTTTGTTACAACCCCCCCCCCGCACAAGCACTTAGTAAACCTTGTTAATTTGTTAAAATTCACGAGGTTTAGTATCCAAACCCACAATTCAACTCATGCCACAAACAAAAGCTAACCTAACTAATAAAATTTGACAAATAATAGTCCAACATCATAATGAACATGTTCATATTTCATAAATTTCTCAGCTGTCAACTGACAGCAATCCTCCAATATCAGGAAACATACATCCTATCCTTACTGACATAGCTAAATAACATGTCCCTACTCTACCATCAAAAACTAGCTATTAAACTCTCTTGGCTCTTCACTAGCCAAGTCCATGTGTCCTCTAGAGCCGGCCACACCGTGCTCAAACAAACATTAAAGTTATATCATCAGACTGAACTTTCAGTCATCCGGGAGCGTACTACGGAACTATCAGTTCACATCCGTGTACTAACCACTCCCCATCAATGTCAACCTTGACATGTTAAGGAACACACCTAACGTTTATTTCATGTATCTAAAAATAAAAAAATTCCTATACTATATCACAGGTTTCAGCTGACTGCACAGCCAAGTGTTCTCACTCACTAGAAGTGTCAATGTTTATATTGGTCCGCCTCTCCTGTGTTCAAACATTCTGAAAAAAAATAGCACAACATAATTTTCCATAACCGTTTGTTCTGGGCTGAGGCAATTACACAGGGGCTTCGATTTTGATTACTGACCAATTCATAGAGTAAAATTCATATATTATACCAGAATTATTATTTTAAATCTGTTTTTCAACATTTTAAACAAAAGTGTCCAGATGTTCTTTACACAGATGTTCAGAGCCAACTTTGTTGTTTGTATCAATTGTTCATATTGAGGAAACGAGAAAAAAAAATCGATGCTGCTGGATGCTGAATGTAGTCGCTGACGATGACGGTGTCGATCTTGCTTCTCCCCATGTGTAGACATCAATACCTGGTCCTCTTGTACTCCCATCCGGTACTACTGAATGACGACAGAGTGTAGTAGAGCTGAGTGCCAAGTGACAGCTGTAGAATACTGTTACTTCGGCCATTAATCTTGCTCTCGACAGTCCACACGCCTTCGTATCAATCACAGTTCACACGGTAGTCTTGATGTTAAACTTGTCGCAGATGACCACAGCAGAGCAGGACTGGATGTACCAACAGTGTCTCTTAGCAGGAGTGGTGTCAGAAGGTCGTAGAGGCGGGTTGCTTGTTTGCAGAACAGGTGAATCTCGTCTTCCATCATTGCTCACGTCATCTCAGGCGTTTCTTGATGTCACCAGGTTACTAGGCCGTAAACACCAACTGTGTATACCCTCGTACCGCCGACTTTAGGCCAAAGGAGACAATTTTGCGACCTTCTATTGGCGAGTCCCGGTACTCTGTAGGGAAACCGTGCCTTCCACCTGTGACCGCCTTACTTCTGCTTTCTTGTTACTTCAGATGACGTAATCATTAATCTTCCGGCGAAATTCTTGAGTACTGCTACGCGCTTTCCATTTCTTGACCTCTCCTCCAACACTGCTGGAATGGCTGCAGTCTTGATGACGCAGCAGGTGGGTATTGGTGATCTCGAGACAGCTACCCCGGCGTTGTATGGCACCTCCGGTGACTGCTATAATGTGGACAGCTCGCTGGCCCTGACAACCTCGTTAGTGACGTGAGGCGTCGGCCGGGTGACTCTTGGACAGTCACTCATCCCCCAAAGTAACTGATGTATGGGTTACTGGGTCTAGTGGGGGGAGGGCTTTGTGTAACGTGCCTCCCCCCTCGGTCTTTACAGACAAGGGTTCACGTGTGGCTGGAACAACTGGGTCGGTGTACCAATCAGACCTGGGAACAGACAGACACAACACAGCGGAAGCATAGATATACTCTGGGTTTGGTGGAGGTGGAACCCCAGAGCACGGTAAAAGTTGCTACCTGAGTCAAGTATAGACATAGTACATCTCATTGCCTTTACAGGAAAATCTAATGAATACTAAATTATACTAACCAAGGAAGTTACTTTACTGTATAGCGCGAGATCTCGTCACCATAGGGTGGCGAGACTGCACCTGACTACTGATGAGCGATGACAGAGGGTCATCCTCATCTTCTGACTCGTCGGTGAAGCCATGAGTCAGCACTGCTGAGTCAGGAACTAGACCCGCTGAAGGCCGTTCTAATTCCTCTCTAGCATGATAATGTTTCAATTTATTTACGTGAATTGTCCTTTCCACCTGGTCCTCGAACACTCCTTTTATAACAAGATTAACCGGCCCCGCCCTTTTAATTACTCTATATGGTCCTCGCCACCTCGGAGCTAGTTTCCTGCTCTGATTGGCGGGCGCAGCCTCATTCACTCTCAATACGAGGCTTCCTTCCTTCAACTCAAGAGGGCGCACTTTCTTGTCATAAAAATGAGCATACCGAGTCCGTGCCTTCTTGGACGCTTCAGCTGCAATATTCCATGCATTTCTCATTTTTCCAAGGACCTCTGAAGGATAGTCCTCCCCGTATGCAACATTATGTCTGTTAAGCAGACCTGACGGGAAATTGCATGAATTACCAGTAAACAAATGAAGTGGTTGGGTGTTAATTGATTGGTGGATGGCAGTATTCAAGGCGAACTGAACATAGGGTAGGTGTTCATCCCAGGTGTTTGCATCATGTTCAGCAAGGATTGCAAGCATATCCTTGACTGAACGATTAGTCCGTTCCGTCATTCCGTTTGCTTGTGGGTGGTAGGCCGTTGTAAAAGCCGAAGTTGTCTCTAAAATCTTACAAACTTCTCTAAATATATTCCCATTGAATTCTTGACCCCGGTCAGAGACTAAAACTTTAGGAGGTCCGAATACAGTAACGAACCTACGCAAGAACGCATCTGCAACCGTACGAGAATCCTTCTGAGGTAATGCAACTAGTGTAGTGTATCTAGACAGATGGTCAACTAGCACCAACACATATCTGTTACCTGAATGACTGTGGTGTAAATCAATCAGATCGGCCCCCACACGATCTAACGGTTCACGAATTTCAGGGAATTCCTGAAGTGGGGCTTGTACCTTAAGGGTACCTTTCCTCCTCTGGCAACGAGGGCACGACTTCACGAAATTGATTACCTCAGAAAGTAATCCTGGAAAATAAAATAGAGACTTTGCTTTTAAGTGCGTTTTAAAGATCCCCGGATGCCCTGCAATTTTTGAAGCATGCGCAAGCTTTAACGCTGATGACCGCAACGCGTCCGGAATAACTAGCTGAAATACTGCCCTATCATTCTGGCTATTAACATAATACAGGACGCCCTGTTTCATCTCAAAATCATGTATAGGTAAGTTCTTTTTCTTTTTCGGGTATTTTCCTCCCTCTAAATACTCAATAATTTCTTTCCATCTAGGCTCGCTCATCTGGTATTCTCTCATTTTATCCGATGGAATGGTTTCAATGTTTTCATTAATCTGTACTGCCGCTATATTTCTACTTAGCGTATCTGGCACAACATGGGCTGGACCAGGCTTGTACAAAATCTGGAATGAGTGGGCCGAAAGTTCGTGAGACCAGCGTGACATTCGTGGGCATTTTGTTCGCTTTTTAAATATATGTGTTAACGCTCGATGGTCTGTGTAGATTACAAAATGCCGCTGAAATAGGTAAGGCTCGAAATACCTAACTGATTCTACTACTGCCAGTGCCTCCCGATCCGTAGCTGAATAGCGAACTTCAGGTCCTTTGACCTTCCTACTGAAATAGGCTACTGGATGGGGTAAATTATCCGCATCTCGCTGAATTAAGCACCCGCCAATAGCAATACCGCTGGCGTCAGTGTGCACTTCCCACTCTTTCTCAAAATCAGGAATAGCCAATACCGGTGTCGTGATTAGTTGGTCTTTCAGTTTGCGATAGGCCTCGTCATGTTCAGATTTCCACACAAACTTCGCATTTTTCTTTGTCAGATCAGTCAGGGGTGCTGAAATGCCAGCGAAACCTTCAATGTGACGACGAAAATATCCGGCCGCCCCCAAAAACCTACGCACGTCCTTTGCAGTCCTTGGAGTAGGCATGTCAGCAATGGCGCGGCAAGAATCTGGGTCAGGTCGGATACCGTCTGGGCACACCTGGAACCCCAGAAATTTGAATTTCTGAGCCGCCAGGGTGCACTTCTGAACATTCAGCCTGAAACCTGCCTGATCTAACAACTTCAAAGTCTCAGTCAAGTCCTGCAGGTGTTCCTCAAACGTCCTGGAATATATCACAACATCATCCAGGTACGCTAAAGAATGCCTACCCAGTACCGGACTAAGGATAAAGTTGATGGCCCTCTGAAACGACGAAGGCGCTGTCTTCAAACCAAACGGCATCCTACGGAATTGATAAGTGTGCCTACCATCCGAGAATGCTGTTTTTTCCCTATCCTGTTCTGCCACCGGAATCGCCCAATACGCCGATTTTGCGTCAAGAGTTGAGAAATACTTAGCAGCACCAAATTGATCTATTATCTCCTGTATTCGGGGCAACGGATACACATCACCCTTAGTTAGTTCGTTCACCTTCCGGTAGTCAACACAGAAACGATAACTACCGTCCGGTTTCCGAACAAGCACAACAGGAGAGAGCCATGGTGACGTACTAGGCTCTATCACGCCCTGTCTCAACATTTTCTGGCACTCCTCCCTGATAATGTTCTTTGCCTGTTCCGGCAACCTCCACTGTCTTGTGTACACAGGCAAATGGTCACCAGTTGGAATGGTGTGCTCGATCTTATCAAGGAGACCAATCTGGTCATCCTCTGTCGCAAACAATTTCGGGAATTTTCGTAAAACTCCTCTCAGTGCCTTCCTATCCGCCTGTGCAACATGTTGCAAATCAAGTGCTGAAATTAATTTTTCTATCTCCTCTACATTCTGTGCAACATTTCTCGTTTCGTATTGTACTTTGGATGGTGTTTTAGTTTTCAACATATTCAGTGCACTACATTGTGCAGTGACGGCTGGCGTCTCAGCTGACTCATGGTGAAAGATTTCTGTGTCCTCCACCATGGTTCCCTGAGATACCCTATCACCTGCCCTGAAGCGAAAAGTCTTATGTGAAAGATTGACAACTGGAATGAGTGCACCTTTATCGAGCACTACAACTAAGTGATGAGGAATTAATAAACTATCACATCTCCCAGCCACCTGAAGGGTGGTACCTGGTTGTATGTGACGTCCCACGGCTACTTTAATAAATTTAACAGAATGTGGTGGGCAACTCTGTTTGGTCAATGCATGCAATGCGCATGACCTCTTAACTGTGTCTGGAAGAGACTTAAAAATCAATTTTGGATAGTGCGCATTATATTTCAGCTTCCTCTTAATTGAAGCTACAACTGGGGGATGGTCGATCATCTCCACTGGGTAGGAAGTCTGTCCCAACTGCAACCTGCAGTTCCTAGCCCCTTTTTGAGCAGACAAGGAATAATCAAATCGCGATAGAAAATCAGTTCCCATTAAGATGTGACCAGGAAAATCAAGGTTCTCTACGATCGTACATGTGTGAGGCTGCAATTCCCCATCAATCTCAAAATTAACTGTACCTTGACCTACGATCTCAATCTTTTCCCCATTGACTGCTGTTAATGTCTTTGCGCAACGTTGAAGACGTGCATACTTAAAATTGCTGAAGGCTGACTTTTTAATTACCGTCGCCTGGCTTCCTGTATCAACAAAAGCTGTCAATCTCACACCTTCCACTTTCACCTCAAAAGTAGGCCTGCCATCACTAGGAGCCTGCTTTCATGCTTTCGTAGGAGTGACTTCGCAATCCCTCTGTATATGCCCGCGCTTCCAGCAGGAGTAACACCTCCGCGGATCTCTGTTGGTACCCCGCGCAGGGTGGCTCGAACTTGCAGCTGAGGGCTGCTTCCCGCCTGATGAACCCGCGCCACAGTTACTCGGCTTGGCTCCCTCGCCTTTACTTAACGCCTCTACGTATGGCGACAACTGAGTGCCCGGCGTCTCCGTGCGCATCTGCCTGTCGAAGGCTGTGGCGGCCTGGGGTTGGGGTTGAGGTATGGTGTGGGTGGCCTGGGGTTGGGGTGTGGATGGAGGTTGGGGTTGAGGTATGGTGTGGGTGGCCTCGGGTTGGGGTGTGGATTGAGGTTGGGGTTGAGGTATGGTGTGGGTGACCTCAGGCTGGGGTGTGGATTGAGGTTGGGGTGGGTATGGGGTGGCCTGGGGCTGGAATGGGTATGGGTATGGGTATGGGGTGGCCTGGGGTTGGAATGGGTATGGGTATGGGGTGGCCTGGGATTGGTATGGGTATGGGGTGGCCTGGGGTTGGTATGGGTATGGGGTGGCCTGGGGTTGGAATGGGTATGGAGTGGCCTGGGGTTGGGGGAAGGGTTGGTATGGGAACTGAGGATGGGGTTGGTATGGGAATTGAGGATGGGGTTGGTATGGGAATTGAGGATGGGGTTGGGGTTGTTGTAGTGACGGATGAGGTGTACCTAGGTGGTCCCCAGTGGTGTCGGAAGAGGTGCTGTCCTCTACACTTCCACTTCCACTCCCACTGGTCCCCACTGACTGGTCATTATCTGGGTTAAACATTTTCTGTGATTCCTGGTGTGCCACGTCTCTTCTAAACTACCCTTTAGTACACCCTCGACCCGGACTCACTACAACCGTGATCTTACACAAATAAAAAAAAATCACAACTCTATTCTAAGAGAAAACTACTAAATTCCCAAAATAGGAAATACAACGATTTATCGAGAGAATCGCTGAAGTGAATCCAATGAATGAGTGTCTGCCCCGCACTCGTGTCTGACCGTGAAATATCCCGCAGTTCTAGTGCTGAAACCTAAGTCCTTTACGTTAAAAAAAATTAAAGAATCTAATTTATATAAAACAATTTAAATGATAACGCAACTAACGCGCAGCACTCGTGATGGAGTAAGAAAGAATATTTACTGAATTTGAATACTAAGCGCACTTGAAGTGAGCAGCGTGGCCACTGATGACTGATGGAGCAGGACCAGCTGCGCTGAAAAAAAACTAAGTCCCGCGCTTTTTCGCTTAAACGCTGAAAAATCAAAATTTTTGTTCTGAAGGAAAAATAACTAGTTTTACGTTAATAAACCGCTCTAGCGATTAATATAGACACCCAGGACCTATAAATGCTTACTAAAAATTGAATTTTTATAAAAAAACTGCGCTTTTACTCAATTGCTGGACTCTGCCAATTTTTCTGACTCCGAGGGAAAAAATATTCTAACACCCCAAATATCACAAAACTCCTTTAATTCACAAAAATTCGGGTTTCTCGTTCCCGGATATAAATACGTTATTATTTACTACTGACGTTGTATGCAGAACAATACTGACACTTCGGGCGGTTTCAACACTCACTAATTCGATTTTTCGTCAAAATCCGAGATTTTCACCTCAAATGGACTCTGACAAAATTACGACACGATTTTCTCGAAAAAATAACTAAATTCGGCAAAAAATGTAATTATCACTGTTTAATGCTTACGGACAGAATTACGTCCCTTGCGCGCACTAGAGAGTAATACTGACTCTAGGATATACACGAAACCTGAAAATTAGAATTTCCGCCAAAAAGTCAGATTCTAGCCCAAGCTGGACTTAGAAAATTTTCCACCTACGTTTCTACTGAAAACAGAATTCTAAGTCTACAAACACAATTCTACCGTCTTACTGGTAAAAACTATGAGCTATCACTCGCATCGACTGGAGAATCCTAATGACGCCCAGATCATACACGTGACCCACGAATACAAATTAATTACCGTTAACGACTTTCCGACATTGACTTAGCCGAAAACTTATCCCAAAATACTTAGAAATATTCCACGGACAAATAACATTTACACGCAACTTTACTATCCCTTAAAGTCCTTCACTTATCTATCGTGACCGACACATAGCCCTAAGTCCAGAGGATTAACTACCCTCTATCAACAACGCCTCTGACTTAGACTAATACAACAGGGAATAACAAAACTTAACGTACGCACTTAGCCTAATATGCAAGAAAACGCTAAACACTTGGGAAAATTTTTTAACCGGGAATTGAATTTAGGGGAAAAATTTAATCTAGAACAACGCAAAATAAACTGAAATTACTTTATAAATTTAAGTATACTTAATTCAAAAATGCACTCGACTTAATCTTATAATTGCTCCTACCGGCTCGCCGTACCACACCTAGCCTAGGGGCCACACCCTCTAGGTTCCAACAGAGCGACACGCAGCTTTCAGCAACAATTATGACTAGGGACGACTCAACCTCCACTAAGTGTGCGATCACTTAGTTGTTGAATCGCTGCTAGGTAGGTTACTAGTCCGTCCCTCGGAGGCCGCAACGCCCTTCACGGATTACGTTTTTCCTAGCGTTTTGGGTCGTCTAATAACGCCCTCGGACTATCTACTGGCGTCCCACAGATATATCCGCCCCCGACAGCCCTCAAGGAACTGCTGTTGAGAGTATGGTGGCTCCCAACACCTCTGAATTAATTGCAATGGGTCGAGTATGGTACCCAGTCCAATCAACTCGGAGCGGTCTCCTTTTCAATAAATCTAATTTTAACAGCCTAATCTTACTAACTAACCTTAATCATATCAGCCCGCATGACCCAAGATTCGCCAATCCCCACTCAAACGCACTTGTGGGGCGCACTGCTAATCCTGGCCCGCGGCTGTCTCCTTAGCATCCGCGCACGTGTTCGAACGGCTAGACGCGTGAGCCTTTCAACAATTTCAAACAAAATTGTTGAAACCACCGCTGTGCACCATTGTAACACGGGTTAGGTTCCTCTCACTTTACTTCCTTCTACTCCCTCTACCCGTATTCTTACTTATTATTCTCTACCAAGGGACTCCAAAACTTTTACCAAAGCCAACTCCACGCCACGTGGTCCTAAGACGATTGACCGACTTAGGATTCTACACCCAGTATGACGTGACCTAAGCTCTGAACAAAACCCTAGAGTCACCTCTGCTGCCACCACCAGACCAGTAATACAAGAGCAATGATCGAGGTCTGGATCGATCACGCTAATTAATCAACCTAGGGGCTTGATCCCCACTATAAACGATGACCTTGAGTGTGGACTAAATTACACGGTAATGATAATTCCGATTCGATGTTAGAATCGGCGCCCAATGCAACTCTGCCTCGTGTGGACCACGTGACCAGGACAAGTATACACATAAAACACATGGAAACAATAAAATGCAAATTAATAACAAATTTAATTTATTAAAAGAAAACTAAAACAAAATCTAAATGTGTTCACTCCCTATCACTTTAACACTCCCTACTTGACCTGAGTGGCAAATGAGAAGACTATTTCTATAATTAACAATAGCAACTATACCTTGGGCGACCAGCTAGATGTTTTGGCTGGTCTTGGGGAGAGGTAAGATGTTTGACCTCTTATCCCAGCTGCTCCCGTTTCCACACTGATTTCTTCCTTGTCTGGTCTACCCCAGACAGAGTATTGTATCCTTCCGCCTAGTCAGTCAAAGTCCTACCCAGTTACTAGCAAGGTTTAAGTTATAACAATTAACCTCTGTTGTACTTAATTGATCCAGACTGGTTGAATTATTTTACTGAATTAAATTACAAACATCTAACGGCAGAGCTGTTCCCGATCCCCAAAAATGGTTATTAAAACTTTGAGAAATAGTAGACCTGTCAACCCCTGATGACCTATGACCGCCGGTCACTCCGCTTTAAAAGTTAGATCTGATTCGTGACGTCACTGATGGTGACTTAAACTCAATAATTAGAATACTCTTGATATTGTATCCAGTACTATTATACAATACAATTTTAATGCAAAATGAATAAAGGCTAATTTTCTCTAAATTACTGAATACTATAGGATGATTCATTATACGCAGTTATGAACAAAGCGTCGGTTATTTCCACCGCGAATTCCCCTGGGGGTCAGGTCACCATGCGGCTCAGCTTCCCATTCTCTTTTGTCGATAAACCACTCTGGATAATTCTTACAACAGCCTAGTTTGTTACACAACGACTCCGAGCTAGCCTCTCAGGAAGTCTCACCTCCCAGGTCACATCCCAGGTCACCTCCCAGACCACCTCCCAGGTCACCTCCCAGGTCGCATCCTCCCCAACTCAGCCCTCCTATACATCCCCCCTGCCTCAGCCTCCCAAAACCCCCCTGTCCCTTCCACATTTGCACCTCCACAACGATTCCCCTGCCCCTGCTACATCACACTTGTCAGCGACCCCAGTGGGTCAAGCCATGCCCTCCCCAAACCCACCTTCCCATCCCCCCTCCCCAAATACCCCTTCCTACTCCCCTGCCCCTTCTACCCCATTGACTTCAATTCCATCTACTCCATCCCAGCTTCCACTGCACCCCTCTTCCACTCACCCCCAAACCCCACCCAACCCTCACCCCTCCTATGCACCTCCAGCCCACATTTAACCCCCTCACCTTGTGACCCCCTAACACCTTCCCCCATCTCCCTCTTCCCCTCTTCTACCCCAAAACCCCCACCTACCCCCGATTCCCCCCTAACTAATATACCCTCTCTTCCACTCCCAGCACCCATGCTCCATTCTCATCTCAGCTCTCCGCCCTCAGTATCCCTCTTCCCCCCAACCTCTCAACCTCTATCTGACTCTCAGTCTCACTCTATTTCTCAACCCCCCTATGCTATTCAGACCCCTAACTTTCAGACCCATTATGCCCTTCCTACCCCCCTAGATGCCCAGACCCCATTCGCCTACCAGGCACTCCCAGGCACCCCCCTAGCACCCCCCCACTCACCCCCACAGCCCCCACTTGCCCCCCAGACACCCCCCAGTTCCCCCCAGACCCCTGGTGAAAGGGGGAACTCTGACACCCGAGTTTCCAAGAAGAGTCTCAAGGTTTGGTACACCAATGCTGATGGGGTAGCCAATAAAGCAGAAGAGATAAAAGAAAGAGTTAGTGAGGCAGACCCAGACATAGTGGCAATAGTGGAAACTAAAATAAATGGCATGATCTCGGATGCAATCTTTCCAGAGGGGTACCAGGTGATAAGAAAAGAAAGGACACAGAGACAGGGAGGAGGAGTGGCACTACTAATAAAGCGGAAATGGAAGTTTGATGAGCTGGAAAATCCGGGTACCAATGAAAGCACAAGCTTCATACATGGAACTCTGACAGTGGATGGGAAGAAGATTGTAATCTTGATACTCTACAATCCCCCACCAAACAGTAGAAGGCCCAGGCAGGAGTACGAGGACAGCAACAAGACATGTATGGATGAACTGCAGAGGGCAGCAACTTTAGCGCATAGAATGAGAGCGAAGCTGCTGGTCATGGGGGACCTAAATCACGGAGAGATAGATTGGGAAACGAGGAATCCCCATGGCGGGGAGGAGACCTGGGGAGCGAAGCTGGTAGACGTTATTGACAGGAATTTCCTAACACAGCATGTGAAAGAAGATACTAGGGAAAGAGGAGGGGATACGCCCAGCCTATTAGATCTCATTATCACTCAGAATGTAGAAGACATCGAGCAGTTGGAACATGAAATACCACTAGGAGCTAGTGACCATTGTGTCCTAGTCTTTGACTACATGATGGAGCTTAAAATTGTGACCAAAGGACAAGAGGTCCGGGAAAGGAGACTTAATTACAGAAAAGGGGACTACAGAAGGATAAGGGACTACCTGGGAGAAGTGCAGTGGGAGGAAGAACTTAGAGGAAAAACAGTGCAAGGTATGATGAACCAAGTCATATTGAAATGCAAGGAGGCTGAAGATAGATTTATTCCAACAATAAAGGAAAAAAGCAGGAGGGAATATAATAACCCATGGTTTAATAGACAGTGTCAGGAAGCAAAGGTGAGAAGCAGGAGGGAGTGGAGGAAGTACAGAAGACAAAGGACAGAGGACAACAGGATTAGATGTAACAGAGCTAGGAATGATTACATTAACATAAGACGAGTGTCGGAAAGAAATTATGAGAACGATATTGCAGTCAAAGCGAAAAAGCAACCAAAATTACTACATAGCCATATAAGAAGGAAGATGTCGGTAAATGACCAAGTGACAAGACTGAGGAAAACAGAAGGGGCATATACAGAAAGCGACAAGGAAATCTGCGAGGTACTGAATGCAAAATTCCATGGAGTGTTCACAACCGAGCCTGAGCAGCTCCCATTGTTAGAAGAGATTACCCAAGATGAAAGACTATCAGATATAGAGGTGACAGCAGAGGATGTAATGAAACAGTTGACAACACTGGACGCAAATAAAGCTGTTGGACCAGACAAAGTATCACCGTGGATACTTAAAGAGGCAGCGCAGGCTCTCAGCGTGCCTCTGGCAATGATCTTTAATGAGTCACTTATGTCGGGAGAATTGCCCAGTTGCTGGAAGGAGGCAAATGTCGTACCGATTTTCAAAAAGGGTGATAGGGAGGAGGCACTTAACTACAGACCCGTATCACTGACAAGCATCCCCTGCAAAATACTTGAAAGAATAATTAGGCTAAGACTTGTTGAGCACCTGGAGAGCATTGGGTTTGTAAACAAGCACCAACATGGGTTCTGGACAGGGAAATCATGCCTAACAAACCTTTTAGAATTCTATGATAAAGTAACAAGGATAAGGCAGGACAGAGAAGGCTGGGCAGACTGCATATTTCTTGACTGCCAAAAGGCCTTTGATACGGTACCGCACATGAGACTGCTATACAAACTTGAGAGGCAGGCAGGAGTAAGCGGAAAGGCCCTAGTATGGGTGAAGAACTACCTAACAGGAAGGAGCCAGAGGGTAATGGTAAGGGGCGAAAAGTCGGACTGGCGAACAGTAACAAGTGGAGTACCTCAAGGATCGGTGCTGGGACCAATCCTCTTTCTAATTTACGTAAATGATATGTTTACAGGGGTGGAATCATACATGTCAATGTTTGCAGATGACGCAAAATTAATGAGAAGAGTTGTGACAAACGAAGATTGTAGGATCCTCCAAGAGGACTTAAACAGGCTGCAGAGATGGTCAGGGAAATGGCTACTGGAGTTTAACACCAGTAAATGTAAAGTTATGGAAATGGGATCAGGTGACAGGAGACCAAAGGGACAGTACACAATGAAGGGGAACAGTCTACCTGTAACGATTCGAGAAAGAGACCTGGGAGTGGATGTGACACCTAATCTAACTCCTGAGGCACATATAAATAGGATAACGACAGCAGCGTACTCTACACTGGCGAAAATTAGAACTTCATTCAGAAACCTAAATGAGGAAGCTTTTAGGGCGCTTTACACTGCCTACGTGAGACCCGTCTTAGAGTATGCCGCGCCATCATGGAGCTCCCACCTGAAGAAACACATAAAGAAACTGGAGAAGGTTCAGAGGTTTGCGACGAGGCTTGTCCCAGAGCTACGAGGGATGGGATATGAAGAGCGGCTGAAGGAACTGAACCTTACGACACTAGAGAAAAGAAGGGAGAGAGGAGATATGATAGGGACATATAAAATACTCAAGGGAATTGACAAAGTGGAAATAGATGAAATGTTCACACGTAATAATAACAGAACGAGGGGACATGGGTGGAAACTGGAAACTCAGATGAGTCACAGAGATGTTAGGAAGTTTTCTTTTAGCGTGAGAGTAGTAGAAAAATGGAATGCACTTGGGGAACAGGTTGTGGAAGCAAATACTATTCATACTTTTAAAACTAGGTATGATAGGGAAATGGGACAGGAGTCATTGCTGTAAACAACCGATAGCTAGAAAGGCGGGATCCAAGAGTCAATGCTCGATCCTGCAAGCACATATAGGTGAGTACATATAGGTGAGTACACACACACACACAGATTGAGCAGAGTTTTCTTCACCCTATGCCCCTAGCTGTTACCTAGCAGTAAATAGATACCTGGGAGTTAGTCAGCTGTCACGGGCTGCTTCCTGGAGTATATGTGTGTGTGGTGTGGAGGAAAAAAAAGTAGTTAGTAAACAGTTGATTGACAGCTGAAAGGCGGGCCAAAAGATCAAAAAGCTCAACCCCCGCAAACACAACTAGGTGAGTACAACTAGTTGAATACACGCACATCAAACACACACACACACACACACACACACACACACACACACACACACACACACACACACACACACACACACACACACACACACACACACACACACACACAAAGAGTGTGTGTGTGTGACACTACAGGCCAGTGTCCCTAACCTGCATACCATGCAAGCTGATGGAGAAGATTGTGCGAAAAAAACTAGTGGAGCATCTGGAGCGAAGGAACTTTGTAACACAGCATCAACATGGGTTCAGGGATGGCAGGTCCTGCCTCACAGGGTTACTTGAATTCTACGACCAGGCAACAAAAATAAGGCAAGAAAGAGAAGGGTGGGCAGACTGCATATTTTTGGATTGTCAGAAAGCCTTTGATACAGTGCCACACAAGAGGCTAGTGCGAAAGTTGGAGATGCAGGCTGGAGTGAGAGGGAAGGTACTCCGGTGGATAGAGGAATACCTAAGCAACAGGAGACAACGAGTCTGTGTGAGGGGTGAGGTCTCAGATTGGCGAGACGTCACAAGTGGAGTCCCGCAGGGGTCAGTCCTTGGACCTATACTGTTTCTGGTATATGTAAATGATCTCCCAGAGGGTATAGATTCGTTCCTCTCAATGTTTGCCGACGATGCAAAAATTATGAGGAGGATTGAAACAGAGGATGATAGTAGGAGGCTACAAGATGACCTGGATAGACTGAGTGAATGGTCCAACAAATGGCTGTTGAAGTTCAACCCGAGTAAATGCAAAGTAATGAAACTAGGAAGTGGAAACAGGAGGCCAGGCACAGGATACAGAATAGGAGATGAAGTACTTAATGAAACAGACAGAGAGAAAGATCTAGGAGTTGATATCACACCAAACCTCTCTCCTGAAGCCCACATAAAGAGAATAACGTCTGCGGCATATGCGAGGCTGGCTAACATCAGAACGGCGTTCAGGAACCTGTGTAAGGAATCATTCAGAATCTTGTACACCACATATGTAAGACCAATCCTGGAGTATGCGGCCCCAGCATGGAGCCCGTACCTTGTCAAGCACAAGACGAAGCTGGAAAAAGTCCAAAGGTATGCTACTAGACTAGTCCCAGAACTAAGAGGCATGAGTTATGAGGAAAGGCTGCGGGAAATGCACCTCACGACACTGGAAGACAGAAGAGTAAGGGGGGACATGATCACAACCTACAAAATCCTCAGGGGAATCGACCGGGTAAACAAGGATGAACTATTCAACACTGGTGGGACGCGAACAAGGGGACACAGGTGGAAGCTGAGTACCCAAATGAGCCACAGAGACGTTAGAAAGAACTTTTTCAGTGTCAGAGTAGTTAGTAAATGGAATGCATTAGGAAGTGATGTGGTGGAGGCTGACTCCATACACAGTTTCAAATGTAGATATGATAGAGCCCAATAGGCTCAGGAATCTGTACACCAGTTGATTGACGGTTGAGAGGCTGGACCAAAGAGCCAGAGCTCAACCCCCGCAAGCACAATTAGGTGAGTACAATTAGGTGAGTACACACACACACATATAATATACTACCTGAACCCCTGTGCGATTCAGCAGGAATACACGATTCTGCATTCACTGAATGTTTAAATCAGTGGGATGCTCTTGCAGCCCCAGCACCCATCACAGTACCAACAAAAAAACATAAACAGTCCAGCTGGGACTAGCCACTAGTGGAAAAAATAGCTGATGCTATGCTCAGCACCGCAACATCAGACAAGAGAAAGCCCGCCTCAGAGCAGTGCCTGCCCCCCCCCCTCCCCTGCAGGCTATGGCTTGGTGAAGGTGCCATGAAGGTCTAAAATTTATTTATTTATTTATTTATTTATTTATATACAAGAAGGTACATTGGGTTAGAGAGAATACATAGCATAGTATTTACACTCTTGTAAAGCCACTAGTACGCGCTGCGTTTCGGGCAGGTCCTTAATCTAACAGATAATTTAAAGTAGGTAAATTCTAGCAGAATTAATAAAATGTTAACAAATACATTGCAAGAAAAAAAAATGAGATGAGAGAGATTAGTAAGTATATTAAAGCACATTGGTATATTAAAGCTCTGATTGATTACATTAACAGCTTGATTGGTAATTTGCACATGATTAATAGACACCATACAGCAGATTGACAGCACATATAAGAAGACAACAATGATCACAATGTTAAAGATGTTCTGATTGGGTACATAAAGATTGGGAGATTGGGTAGCAATAGATACAGTGCAATTTTAAAGCAAAAGGTAAAAAACTATGAAGATGAAATTAGGTACTTTTTAGTATTTTTTTGAATAAGGCAAAAGTTTTACAGTTTTTCAATTCATTAGGGAGTGAGTTCCATAGACTGGGTCCCTTTATTTGCATAGAGTGTTTACACAGATTAAGTTTGACTCTGGGGATATCAAAGAGATATTTATTTACGGTGTGGTGATAACGGATCCTATTACATCTGTCCAGGGAGAGTTTCAGAGCAGGATTTGCATTTAAGAACAGGGTTTTGTAAATGTAGTTGACACAAGAGAATTTGTGGAGTGAGATTATGTTTAGCATGTTTAGGGAGTTAAACAAGGGGGCTGAGTGTTGTCTGAAAGCAGAATTTGTTATTATTCTGAGAGCAGATTTTTGCTGGGTAATGATGGACTTGAGGTGGTTTGCAGTGGTTGAACCCCATGCACAGATACCATAATTAAGATAGGGATAGATTAGTGCATAATATAGAGAGATGAGAGCAGAGTTAGGTACATAATATCTGATAACAAGCTGTACATAACAAGTACATAAGTACATAACAAATACATAACAAGCTGAATTTCCAGGGATACATTCTAAATATAGCCAAAAAAGTTTCTAAAACTGTTGGCATTCTTTCTAAGATCAGATATTATGTACCTCGCATGGGCATGGTGGCATGGGCATGAATAGCCCGTAAGTGGTGGCCCTTTTGAGCCATTACCAGTATCAATAGCTGATACTGGAGATCTGTGGAGGTGCAACTGCACCCTGCGTGACGGGAGATGTCTCCCATGAATGTGTGGTCGCCGAGTCGATTGATTGATTGATGAAGATTAAGCCACCCAAAGGTGGCACGGGCATGAATAGCCCGTAGTAGTGGCCCTTTTGAGCCATTACCAGTATCAAGAGCTGATACTGGAGATCTGTGGAGGTGCAACTGCGCTCTGCGTGACGGGAGATGTCTCCCGTGGTCGCCGAGTCCGCGCGCGCGCGCTTTTAAGTACCCTGCTCGATGCGTGCGCGCGCTACTTAGTCGGTTAGACACAAAATCATGGTAATACGTTTTCGTTCCCCGCAGAACTTCACCGCTTATGGGAAAATCAGTGACTATTTCCAGCTGCATCCGTGGTGCGGTGTAGGGAACCATCAGTGTATATGATTTGAGAAAGAGAATGCTCTGTGGACAGAGCATCAATATTGTTTTGTGCACTGTTTTGCACAAAATTTGTTTTGCACTGTTTTCTCGCACTGTTTTGTGCGAGATGGTAAAATTAGAGCTAGGAGGACTAACACTGGAAAAACCTATTCAATAACCACAGAAGCTCACCTTAATTCTTTCCTCAATGACTGTGGGATATCTGCTGTATAGCCTGAATTCAAATTATAATCTCATTTAACTACCTTTGTGTACTCTAGCTCTGCCTTTCCCTTCAAAAGGTTTTAACTTTAGTTAAAAAAATAAAAAAAGAATAATATTGTCATCTTTATTATTGTCTTTTTTTTCTTTTTACTCCCATGTTCCATAGTACACTGGCTTTGCCTGTGTCCTCTAGTATTAACTTCATTATCCAGTGTTCCTGAGTGTATCTCTATTTAAACTACCTCAGTTTGTTTTAGTGTAACTTTAGTATTCAACTATAGTGTACTTATAATAGTATAGTAAGCAAGCTTTTCATCTTATAGATTTCATAATTGTTGTTTTTACTTTTTTGGTCATCTATTGTTATTAATTATTCTAGTTAATTTTTTACATTCCTAGTTCCATTAAGTTTTTTTTTTCTTCTTTTTACTTAAAATTACCATTAAGTTTATTTTACTTTAGAATTTTTAATCTACTTTTTTCTTTGTTTTCTATTTTGTAATTTGCCATTCTTGCCTTGTTTTCCTGCAAACAGCCTTTTTATGCAGACAAGTATAGACCCAGAACTAAACCTCTTATCCACTATCTATGACAATCATCACTTCAATGATCAAAATTGCAGATATTTTACAGCACATGATGTAAACAATGTATTAACAGATAATCACAATATCTCTGTAATCAACTTGAACGTTAGATCCCTAGGTAAACACTTCGATGATGTTAGTGCCTTGATTGAAAATATTGACAACAAATTCTCTTTCATTATACTTACTGAAACGTGGTTGAAAGAGGATAATACTCAACTCTTTAACATGCCTAACTACTCGGCAATTCACAACTGTCGTCAAATGCAGAGAGGTGGTGGTACTGCTCTTTACTACCACCAAGAACTAACATGCTTAAAAATAATTAGAACTAGAGACTGCTGTGGGGAGTATATCTTCGCCAGTTTCAGAGTCAAGGGTGCCGAGTCTGTCCTGTCTGTGGGTGCAGTCTATAGAATTCCTAACACTGATGTGTCTGAATTCAACTCAAACCTTAGAAATCTAATACTAGATAACAGATTGAACAAAAACCATCTAATTATCGCAGGGGACTTTAATATTGACCTCTGCGAGCCTGAACACCCTACTGCTGTTAGCTTCCTCAACTGTATGAATTCCTGCTTCCTCATACCCTTAATCACTAGACCAACTAGAATCACTGATAGTACTGCTACGACTCTAGATCACATCTGGACCAACATAACCTCTCCGCTTACTTCAGGTATAATCACCGATAGCACTACAGACCATTACCCCACATTTCTCTTAACTAACATTAGCAAACCACCTCTAGAGACAAGGGAGTTAAGCTTTAGGCTGCACAATGAAACTGCTATAAACAATTTTATAACAGCTGCTGATAATGTCAACTGGGAGTCCGAGTTAGGTAACATAGGGGACATCAACCTAGCAGTGCAATCTTTTCTACAAACAACTCTTAGCCTTTATAACACCCACTGTCCTATGCTTACAAAACAAGTCACAAGCAAAAGACTTAACAATCCTTGGCTTACAAAGGGAATACTTAAATCCATTAACAAAAAACACGACCTTGAGAAGAAGTATAGACTAGGAACAGTCTCCAAAGAATTCTCAAAGAATTACTCGTTATTGCTATCAAAAATAATTAGACGAGCCAAAACTAAATACTATGAAGATAAATTTACCCAAATAAAGAGCAACATTAAAAAAACTTGGAGCACAATTTCACAAATATTGGGATCAAAGAAGATTTTAAATAACAAACCAACACTCCTTTCCAATAACGTTGGTCAGCTTTCAGCCTCTGATTCTGCTATTGAGTTCAATAGGTTCTTCTCTTCCATTGGGTCATCCCTTGCAAATGATATTCCATCTTCCTGTACTGATGTTAAGGACTATCTTCCAGGTAACTATCCACAGTCTCTGTACCTAAAGCCTACTAGTTCCACTGATGTCAATGAAATAATCCTTTCCCTTAAAACCAAGTCTAGTGCCCTCGAGGAGATACCAACTTTAATTTACAAAAAAGCCTCCAGATCTCTAGCCCCTGCTATTGCATTGCTCTTCAACAAGTCGCTTGAACTCCAAACCTTTCCTGACATTCTAAAAAAAGCAAGAGTAACCCCTGTCCACAAATGTGGTGATCTCACAGATGTTAACAACTACAGACCTATATCAATCCTGCCTAACTTGTCAAAAATATTCGAAAAACTAATCTACAAGCAGCTTTACTCTTTTCTAGCCAAACACAATATACTTAGCTCTTGTCAATATGGATTCAGACCCAAAAAAAAGCACTAACGATTCACTTATTAGTATGATTAACTTAATTCACGCAGCTCTTGATAAAAAGGAGTTTCCTGTTGGGTTATTTGTGGACCTGCGTAAGGCTTTTGACACTGTCAACCATCAAAACCTTCTTCTTAAATTACATCATTATGGAGTCAGAGGACACTCCCTGCAATACCTCAAATCTCATCTTACTGACAGGCTCCAGTATTTTTCTGTGAATAATACAATTTCTCCCACCCTACCCATCAACATTGGTGTTCCTCAGGGCAGCATACTTGGCCCTCTCCTCTTTCTCATCTACATTAATGACCTTCCAAATGCCTCCCAACACCTCAAACCAATTCTATTTGCTGACGACACAACCTTCATTTACTCCAGTCCTGACCCCCTTGCTCTAAATGCCACAGTAAATACTGAGCTAGAGAAAGTCCATCTTTGGCTAACTGCCAACAAACTCACCCTTAACATTGACAAAACGTTTTATATTCTGTTTGGCAATAAATCCTCTAATCAGATAAATCTCAAAATAAACAATACCCAAATTTGTAACAAATTAGATGGCAAATTCCTTGGCGTTCTCATCGACCACAAGCTGAATTTCCAGGGTCACATTACAAATATATCAAAAAAAGTTTCAAAAACTGTTGACATTCTTTCTAAGATCAGATCAGATAAGTTTCTGCTGTATTGTGCCTACCAATTTGTTGTCAACTACCATTTTAAGCTGTCATTGCAATCAATCATAGCTACCTATGTGCTTTAATATACTGTACCTATAATTTTCTCTCATCTTTTTTTTTCATTCCATGTAATCTGTTATCATTTTTTTGTCTATGAATTTTGCAAGTATTTACCTCCTTAAAATTTTCTTAGATTAAGGACCTGCCCGAAACGCTGCGCGTGCTAGTGGCTTTACAAGACTGTAATTACCATAATTGTATCCTCACATTCCTTATGTACATTCTTGTATATGCATAAATAAATAAATAAATAAATAAATAAATAAATAAATAAATAAATAAATAAATAAATAAATAAATAAATAAATAAATAAATAAATAAATAAATAAGATATTATGTACCCCGCCCTGCCCTGGTTACTCTCTATTACTCCCTCATGTATCCATACCTCAACTATGGTGTTTGTGCTTGGGGTTCTACTACCCAAAATCATTTACGTCCTCTTATTACCCAACACAAAGCTGCTATTAGGACAATATCCAACTCTGGCCCCAGACATCACTCGGTACCCTTACTCAAATCTCTGAATATGTTAGATATTAAGTCACTGCACATTCTCTCTTGTGTATTATACATATATAAAACGCTGAACTGTAATGCCAATCCTGACCTCAAAAGATTCATTGAAGGTTGTAACAGAACCCATGAGCACCACACCAGGAATAAATACAGTTTTGATATTCCTAGAGTACGACTTAATCAAACTAGAAATGCTCTACAAATCAAGGGACCCAGAATGTGGAATGACCTTCCCAACCATGTTAAAGACTGTACCTCTCTCAACCAGTTTAAGATAAAAACTAAACACTACCTAATAAAATCCCTGTAACCTACCTCACTCCTCTATTGTCAACCCATGTCTGTTATTTTTTTTAATCAACACTGTTTGTCAACCTATTGTATTTGTGCTGCTTTTTCAGTCATGTTCCCCCTTTTTTTTTATCTTTATTTGTATTTGTTCTCAACACTTTTTATTCTTTATGCTCAATTAGTATTAAGTTCTAGATATTAATGTTTTTCTTGCCCGAAACGCATTGCGTAATAGTGGCTTTAGGCATTGTATGTACTAGCTCTATCTATATATCAATCCATTAATGTATCATCACTTGTATGTATATACCTTACCTGAATAAACATATTTATTTATTTATTTATTTATATGGCTTAAGGCGTTGAGCTTTGCCTCAAGACGAAGCTTGGGCTGATCTCTAATTTGTTTCTTGGGTGGAAAGGGAGGGATTAAAGCTGGAAAGGGTGTAACCTCCCACGGTGCAGGAAAGTGCCGTTGTTGTTTCTCTTGGTACAAATCATGAACCTGATACATTCTGAGTTGAATTCCCGTTTTTGTTATCCATTTGGAACAATGCTGATCTTCAATAAAGAAATTCTGGAGAGCTTCTGTGCAAGGATTAGGCTGAGTTAGCCTAAGCATTTTTATACCAATTTGACAGTTAATTTCAGTAACACGATCAACAACGCTCGGAATATTAAGTTCCTTTCTCATATTAAGTATCTTTGTGGTACGAGGGCACCCAAGGATTATCCTCAAGGCTTCGTTCTGCAATTTTTCAAGCCCTCCAAGCTTTCTTTCAGGCATCAAAACAAGCAGAGGTGCAACATAATCCACTAAAGATCTGATGTATGCAAGGTACATCATTTTGACAATTCTGACATTGGCACAATAGCCTGAGTGATAACCTGCAACAGCTTTGAGAGCTCGGAGCCTCTCTTTATACTGACGACAGAGTCTGAATACAACAGGACCATACAGTGGCACCTCAAGGCCAAGGTATTTGAATCTGTTTACATAGTCAAGCTGGGAGCCATCAGACAGTTGCATCTTGCGAACAGCTCCTCCCTGCCTGGGTGGGCGGCGATTTAGTATCTTTGTTTTCTCTGCTGAGATAATTAAACCTAGGTCCTGACGGGAATCTAATGCAGAGTTAAGAGTGTTTTGCGTGTTAGCATACCTAGTTGTGTGTATCATTATATCATCAGCATAGCTAATGATGTGGACGTTGGGTTTGCTCGGTATAGAGTTTAACAGCGTGTTTATTAAGATATTAAATAAGGTAGGACTGAGGACACCACCTTGCAGGGTACCTAGTTGTTCAAAGTCTCTTGTTACACTCCAATGCCCCTGGAAAAATACAGATGACTTCCTGTTGGATAAGTAACCCCTGATCCAACAAAGAAGCCGACCACCAATATTCATTTGCAAATAAACAGATAAATAAATACATTTATTTATTATTAAAGAGCTGATAATCCATGGCTCAGATTATTGACTCAAATACATGACGACCAAAAGTCTATAATCCGAGAGCAGTCGGACCTGATAATGAAGCTTCAGAGTGATGCTTTGGCCATGCACAAGATTAACCAAGATCTGTCTGCCAGAGTCGGCCACCTCGAACAGGAATTAAGCTCTCTTCAGATCTCGGTTACTAACTTTAAACCAGCAGAAACCTCTAAGAAGCAAGAAGAGATGCTACAAAAGTTAGAGAACCATTTTAACTCCCTACAACAGCAACACACTGCAACCCAAGACGAATCAGACCAGCTTAAGCTCCTTGATTCTGTCATCATCTCATCACAGGATTTTCTCCATGAAACTGACAGAGAAGACTGTACTGCCATCGTGATCCAGGAATTGCGTACTAAGTTGAATTATTCAATCGAAGCAAGAGACATTAAGTCAGCTTATAGAGTGGGTGCCAAATCATCTGGTACAAACAACAGAAAGATAAGGGTGAAGTTAGATAGCTGCTCCCGCAAGTCAGACCTTATCACTACTGCAGTCGCTATGAAATCCAAGGTTTATGTGAACGAATGTCTTACCAGATTCAGACAAAATCTCTTATTTAAACTACGTGGAATTTGCAATAGATCCACTGCTATTAAACATTGTTTTGTGCGCGATGGTAAAATAATAGCTAGGAAGACTGACTCTGGAAAAACTTATGTCATAACCACTGAGGCACACCTCACTTCTTTCCTGGATGACTGTGGGATATCAGCTGAATAACCAGAACATAATTTGTAGTTTCACATACAACCAAAGTGTACTTAAGCTCTGCCTTTCCTTTCCAAATGTGTTTATTTTTATTTTTATTTTTTTATTTTTTTTTGTCATCTTTGCCTGTTTTATACTCTTAATTATTTGTTCTTAGTTAATCCCCTTGTCACTAAACCTAGGGCTTTTTATTACCCTGTTAATTAACCATTACTAAGCTAATTATCTTCAAGATCATTTTTTTTATGATTATCATTTTTCTTATTATTTTTTATTTTACATTTATATTGTCAGTCTCTACTGATTTTTTGTTTTTTTATTTTATGTAACTTCTGTGTCCTCCCTGGCTATCTATTGGATCTTTATTTTACTTCTAAATTGTTACTATTTTATTGTATATGCTTTTATTCTTGTGTTTTGCTTTATCGTGTATCTTGTATCGTGATCCCTCTGCATCCTATGCACACTGATATTGATCCTGATCAAAATCTTCTGTCTCATATCTACACCAACCAGCACATTGATCATCATTATTGCAAGTATTTCACAGCACACCAGGCTAAAAACAAACTTCAAAATAGCACCTGTCTATCAGTTTATAACCAAAATGTTAGATCACTTGGTAAACATTTTGACGATTTAAATGCATTACTCACAGCAATAGGTACTAACCTATCGTTCATTATTTTAACAGAAACTTGGCTAAATAAAGACTATACCCAACTCTACAACTTAGCTGGTTATAAAGCCATTCATAACTGTAGGCCTAATAAAAAAGGTGGTGGCACAGCTATATATTACCGAGATACATTTATCTGCAACAGTGTTATTAGTGACAGAGATGACTACTGTGAATATACTTTTGCTCAGTTTACAATTAAATCCCTTAAATCTTCTTTGACTGGAGCCATCTATAGATTTCCCAATACTAACATAGCTTCTTTCTCAGACAACCTAAGGAATCTTATTATAAACAACAATCTCAACAAAAACCACTTCATTCTGGGAGGAGATTTTAATATTGACCTGGGTCAACAAAATTGCTCTCAAGTTGACTATTTCCTTAACAGCATGAACTCCTGTATGTTAATCCCCACAATCACCAAACCTACCCGAGTCACTCAAACATCAGCCACTACCTTGGACCACATATGGACAAACATAACAGCTCCCCTTGTATCTGGTATAATCTACGACAGAACAACTGACCACTATCCTACCTTTCTCATAGCGAACATGGACATAACACCACCAAAAAGCAAGAAACTTTCATTTAGGCTACACAGTGAATCAGCTTTAGACAATCTTACAGAGGCACTTTACAATATTAACTGGGATTCTGAATTCAATAATACCCATGATATAAATTCATTAGCTAACCTCTTCATCTCCAAAACTCTAAGCCTCTACAACATTCATTGTCCCCTTCTTACCAAGCAAGTAACTGACAAAAGATTAAACAATCCATGGCTCACAAGTGGCATTCTCAACTCAATCAACAAGAAACATGAATATGAAAAGAAAGTTAGGATTGGCCTAGTTTCAAAGGAAGTAGCTAAAAGGTACTCATCAATGCTTACCAGTATCATAAGAAAGGCAAAACTTGCATATTATGTGAATAGATTCAATGAAGCAAAAGGCAACATGAAAAGCACTTGGAAAACTATCTCTAGTATCCTAGGAACTAAACAACACTCACATAACCAAATAAAACTCTACAAGGATGGGGGTATACCGTCAACTGACTTAGAAATGGCAAATGAATTTAATAGTTTCTTTTCATCGGTTGGTGCTAATCTTGCCAGTAAAATCCCACAGACTCAGACACATATTAACACATATCTCTCAGGCAGCTATCCAAACTCTCTTCTCCTTTCACCAATCAGCCCGGCAGATGTTGTGTCCATCATACATTCTCTAAAAACCAAGGCAGGGAACACCAGTGAAATTCCGTCCATTGTGTACAAGAGAGCCTCCCATGCCCTTGCCCCACCCATAGCACTACTGTTCAACAAATCTATAGAGTATCACACCTTCCCTGATATCCTCAAAAAAGCAAGAGTAACGCCAGTCCATAAAGGAGGCAATCCGGCGGACATAAACAATTATAGACCAATATCAAATCTACCCATTCTATCAAAAATATTTGAAAAAATTATTTACAAACAGCTCTATTCCTACCTCGTAAAATTCGACATACTCTGCCCCTGCCAGTTTGGCTTCCGGTCCCAAAAGAGCACCAATGATGCAATCATTAGTCTCCTTGACATTATCTACTCAGCCCTTGACAAAAACGAGTTTCCGATTGGACTCTTCATTGACCTAAGAAAAGCCTTTGATACTGTTAATCACAACTACCTCTTACTTAAACTCCAGCATTATGGAATCCGAGGCCTTGCCCTTGATTACATCCGATCCTATCTTAGTGACAGACACCAATATGTAACCATCAATGATACAACTTCTTCCACTCTACCAATTACCGTTGGAGTGCCACAGGGCAGCATCTTAGGACCTCTTCTATTTCTTATATATATAAACGATCTGCCTAATGTCTCTAATATTCTCAAACCTATATTGTTTGCTGACGATACTACCCTTATCTACTCAAACCTCAACCCACATACACTAAATAATGTTGTGAATAATGAATTAAAAAAAGTCCACTTATGGATGTCAACGAACAAACTAACATTAAACATCGAAAAGACTTACTACATCTTATTTGGAAGCAAATCATCAAATGCAATTCAGCTACAGATAGACAACATTAACATCAGTAATAAAAATGATGGCAAGTTTCTTGGCCTATTCCTAGACAAGAGACTCAACTTCAGCACCCACATTCAACACATAACTAAGAAAGTCTCTAAGACAGTTGGTATACTCTCCAAAATCAGATATTATGTTCCTAACTCTGCTCTCCTCTCACTATATTATGCACTAATCTACCCCTATCTTAATTATGGTATCTGTGCATGGGGGTCTACCACTGCAAACCACCTTAAGCCCATCATCACACAGCAAAAATCTGCTATCAGAATAATAACTAACTCTGCTTTCAGACAACACTCAGCTCCCTTGTTTAAATCCCTAAACTTGCTAAATATTAACTCCGTCCACACATTCTCTTGTGTCAACTACATTTACAAAACCCTGTTCTTAAATGCAAACCATGCTCTGAAACTCTCCCTGGACAGATGTAATAGGACCCATTATCACCACACCAGAAATAAATATCTCTTTGATATCCCCAGGGTCAAACTTAATCTGTGTAAACACTCTATGCAAATTAAGGGACCTAGTCTATGGAACTCACTCCCTAGTGAATTGAAAAACTGTAAAACTTTTGCCTTATTTAAAAGCAAAACCAAAAAGTACCTAACTTCATCTATTTAGTTTCCTATACTGAGCTTTAAATTTGCTCTGTACCTAGTGTTACCCAATCTCCTAATTTTTATGTAATATCAAACAACCTTATCATTGTGTTCATTGCTGTCTTCTTTTATGTGCTAGCCATATGCTGTATTGTGACTACCAATTTTTGTCAACTACCATTCAATCTGTCATTGCAATCAATCATAGCTACCTATGTGCTTTAATATACTGTACCTATAATTTTCTCTCATCTTCTTTTTTTTTCATTCCATGTAATCTGTTATCATTTTTTTGTCTATAAATTTTGCAAGTATTTACCTCCTTAAAATTTTCTTAGATTAAGGACCTGCCCGAAACGCTGCGCGTGCTAGTGGCTTTACAAGACTGTAATTACCATATTTGTATCCTCACATTCCTTATGTACATTCTTGTATATGCATAAATAAATAAATAAATCGGCAGTCTCCGTGGTGTAGTGGTAAGACACTCGCCTGGCGTTCCGCGAGCGCTATGTCATGGGTTCGTATCCTGGCCGGGGAGGATTTACTGGGCGCAATTCCTTAACTGTAGCCTCTGTTTAACGCAACAGTAAAATGTGTACTTGGATGAAAAAACGATTCTTCGCGGCAGGGGATCGTATTCCAGGGACCATAGGATTAAGGACTTGCCCGAAACGCTACGCGTACTAGTGGCTGTACAAGAATGTAACAACTCTTGTATATATCTCAAAAAAAAAAAATAAATAAATAAATAAATAAATAAAGAGAGAACAAGAGAGTGACGACGGAGCCCAACCGACCAACAACAAGCATATTTATACTTATATTTTGGTCGCATCCGAGCCCACGATCGTCGTCGCCCCTAAATCAACACAACAACAACCCTAAATCAACACAACAACAATTGTTGTCCCGACAACCAATAATAGCAACACTAATATCTTAGATCCCTCTTGGATCGACCCACTTACTGTCGAAACCTGACAAGTTTGGAAAGTTTATTCTTTATTCACTATTGCATAAGGTAAGTGAAAAAGTCGCACATTCGTCATTTGTAGGAGTTTTAATGGCTTGAGAATGAAAATAACCAGGTGATCCTCGGTCCAGATTTGGCCTTATAATTTGTTTCTAAAATAATTCATTGTGTTGGGGACAGGCAGCCAATGTATATTTATACGGTTATTTAGGTTTATATCGAAGTCTCCCCAAAGGTCGAATGATTGACCCCTGTAGCATGCAACCCCAAAACCGGTCCGTCTAATTACCGCAAGCTACCACAAGCTACACAAGCTTCACAAAGCTTCCTGGCAATACGTTAGTAATGAATAAATATGATATATATACTCATTATAATGTTGGTGCTGAATGTACAACACGAAAAAACATAATTTTAATCTGAAAAAGTATCATTTTATAAAGAAATTAGACGAAAATAAAGAGCTGGTGACGCCAAATCAAGTCGACGATCCAAGCGTCAGTTAGGTTAGGTTAGGTTAGGTCAGGTCAGGTCAGGTCAGGTCAGGTCAGGTCAGGTCAGGTCAGCCTAACCTATCATATTTATTCATTACTAACGTATTGCCAGGAAGCTTAGTGAAGCTTGTGTAGCTTGTGGTAGCTTGCAGTAATTAGACAGACCCCCCAAAACAAGCTGACTAACTCATGGGTACCTATTGGCTGCTAGGTAAACTGGGGCATTAGTTGATGGGAAACACCCTCAACCATTTCTGTCCCGCCAGGGATTCGAGCCCAGAATTCTCGATTGTGAGTAGAGATTGAAACTGACTACTACCGAGACCCCATTAATGCTTGTTAACAGTGAAACAGTTCCACACCTTCAAACATTTGACACGTTTACTCATGTAATGTTCTGTAGGTTTTGCGTCTGAAGCTGCGTCTTCAGGGTTCTTGTCGTCCAGAGCTCTATTTGAGAGGATATGTGTAAACATTTATGGGTCCTGTAGGTCTACGTTTTTTACTCGAGTTGGGATCCTGGATTCGATCCCTAGTCGTATCTGAAATGGTTGAGCATTTTTTCTTTTATCTGATGCCCCTGTTCACCTAGCAGTAAATAGGCTTCCAGCATTTAGGCAACTGTTTTGGGTCACATCTTGGAGGGAGGTCTTTCGTTTGTCCTGGAGGGACCTTGAAACAAGCCTTAGTACAGGCTTCCTGTTCCCTGATAACAAATCAAATTAAACAAAAATAATATATATATGTTATTTTATATTGTGGGATTTTGTTAGTTAGAAAAAAATATAGGATACTTTATGCCAAAGACAGTTTGTCAATGAACATTAAAACAAAATCTAATTCAACCTATCTTAAGGTTATCTTGAGATGATTTTGGGGCTTTAGTGTCCCCGTGGCCCAGTCCTCGACCAGGCCTCCACCCCCAGGAAGCAGCCCGTGACAGCTGACTAACACCCAGGTACCTATTTTACTGCTAGGTAACAGGGGCATAGGGTGAAAGAAACTCTGCCCATTGTTTCTCGCCGGTGCCTGGGATCGAACTCAGGACCACAGGATCACAAGTCCCGCGTGCTGTCCGCTCGACCGACTGGCTCCCTCACCTAGCCTAACATGATGTAACACAACCTAACCAAACAATATATATAGTTTTAACAATTTAGAAATGAGCTTATTTGAAATACCTGTGTACGATTTGATTGTACTTGTGTACGATTTGACTGGGCTCCATACAGCTGGGTGGACAGTGCTTTGGATTCGTAGTCCTGAGGTTCCGGGTTCGATCCCCGTTGGAGGCGGAGACAAATTGGGAAAATGTTTCTTTCACCCTGATGCTCCTGTTACCTAGCAGTAAATAGGTACCTGGGAGCTAGACAGCTGCTACAAGCTGCTTCCTGGGGGGAGGGGGGGTAACAAAAAGGAGGCCTGGTCGAGGACCAGGCCGCGGGGATGCTAAGCCCCGAAATCATCTCAAGATCACCTCAAGATAAACCATTGGCAAGGTGCTATGAGGTTTGATCTGTGCATTCTTCAGGTGTTCAAGGATGGCAAATTTAGGGTAAATTTTGATACATATGAACGTGATAAATTATAACATGTATTTATAAAAATTTAACTATTTTTAAGATTTATGAAAGGTTCTGAATTAATATTTTTGTATTCTAAAACTATATGCATTTTAAATGTACTGAGGTGGTAGTTTCCCATATTTAATTTTTTATATCTTTTGTATGTTGTTTGTAATTTTCACAGTTTCTCGCAACATTGTTCACTTTTAATAATAGTAAGTAGTTTGTTCTTCAGTTCTATGAAATCCACTCCTATGAAAATATATGCCTGCTGTTCTAGTAATGGCTCTCATTTCTAAGCATTGCTTCTCAATATGGGTTCCATCTTCAGCAGAGAGCAACACTTTTAGAACCACACTTACTCCCTGGATCCCAAGGAACGGTGATGGAGTCCACACCCTTCAACAAAGAATTTGCTGGCACAGTAACTCCTCTTTTTCTTTCTTAAGTATGTATTTTCGTTCCTTAACTGAACACCTGGTGGCCACCTGTGCTTTCTAAAAGAATAAGACAAAAGACATCACTTCATCTTCTTTCCCATAAAAACTTGACCACTTCTGCGGGTCCTCTGGCAGTAACTACATTTTCTGTTAGGTAACTCTTGTAACCTAACTTTTTCCTTAAAATGTCACCAGATGACAGACACCCCTTTATCTACATTCTAAGGTCTTTTTACCTCCCTGAATAGTTAGATATTTATCTGGACCATCTGGTCCAGAAATGCTATTTATTTTCCTTTTCTGCACAAGCACAGAAGAAATGTCACCTGATGAGCCCTAGGCAGGTGTAGTTGGACTCTGCTGATCCTCCTCAGGTTCATCCAGTGTTAGTGTGTGAATCCTGCAGAACCCCCGATTCTCCTTTGCCTAGGATATTCTGTGTTTTTAACCTAGGCTAATATTTTTGTTTATTTTATATATGTAAGAGTTCTTACCTTCTTGTAAAGCCACTAGCATGTATAGCATTTCGGGCAGGTTCTTAATCTTAATTTTCCCTGGAATATGACCCACCAAATACTTTAACACCCAGGTACCCTTTCACTGCTGGGTGAACAAAGGCATACAGTTAAGGATTGGCACCTAGTCAATCCTCCCAGGCCAGGATACAAACCCAGGCCAAATCACTTGTGAAGAGCATGTGGAAGTCTTACCACTGCGCCTTGGGGACTGCCATGGGGATATGTTTTAATATTCAAAGAATGCAATGTTGTGTGCATATTAGGGGCATGAATATGCCTGTGCATATGTGTTCTACATAATCTGTGATATAAATAACATTATTGACAGTACACTGCATCATTGCACTTAAAAAGCTATGATGAAAGCATTACAAATATGATGAAAATGTGTGTAGTTACAATTTAAAATATGTAAAGATAGGCTGAACATGGTCACAGATTATTAGACACACCAGAACTGCTTAGTTGTTCATAATAGTGCATAGAAATATAGATAATTATACAGAGTACTGTCTGCACTCGATTATCCGAACTATATGGGAAGGCCCCCCAGCCGGATAATCACGTTTTCCGGATAAAAGTACTTTTTCACCTCTGAGTCCAAAAGTGACCATTTCCAACTATTTTTGTACTACAAAGAACATAATTTGAATTGCCTTGCCACATATAATTATTAAATATTCAACTAGAAACCTCAACTTACCTTGCTGTTGTTTGTCTTCTGGATTGATGCCACACATCTTGAAGTTAAGAATTCTTGACAATTTACAAAACCTATACTAACACAACACTAAAATTAACACTTAAATTACTGTACAGTTCATTAAGCAAAGTTAGCTTTGACTGCCAGTTGCTGAAGCCTCACCAGTTGAAGGCATTTGGGTTGCCTGTGAGGCCTCACTGGTTGAAGGCACTTGGCTTGCCTGTGAGGCCTCACTGGTTGAAGGCGCTTGGCTTGCCTGTGATGCCTCACTGGTTGAAGGCACTTGGCTTGCCTGTGGCGCCTCACTGGTTAAGATCTCTTGGCTTGCCTGTGAGGCCTCACTGGTTAAAGGCACTTAGCTTGCCTGTGATGCCTCACTGGTTGAAATGTATCTCAGATATTTCTCTTTTTGTTTCCTTATATCAGAAACAGTACTAGTGTCTATATTAAATTCCTTGGCAACACTTGAAATCAACTGGCCATTTTCACAAAGTTGTATAACACGTAACTTGTCTTTAATTGTTTGGACAACCTTCTTCCTCTTAACACCTCCAGAACAGTTGATACTGCTACCAGACATAGTCTTGGCCAAAAATGTTCAAAGTTACTATGAAAATAAAAAAGTTATTTAAAAAAATATTTCACTAATGGCGCAGCACTGTGGTATAACACGAGGGACGGGAGCACACGGCTTGACCAGGCTTCGACGGGTCCACTTGGGGCAGGGAGGAGGCACGTTACGTAGGCTGCCAGGAGGAAAAAACTCACAATATTTTTTAAGGAAACTTCAACCTGTGCAAATTTTTTTTAGGAAACTTGTATATTTGTTATTACATAATTACTAGTACAGTGGTACCTCAGAATATGAGCGTCCTTGTTTACAAGTTTTTCGGAATACGAGCAGGATTTGCTCGAAAAATTTACATCGGAATACGAGGGTGTTGATACGCGTACAGGCCGACCTAGCTCGTGCTGGCACGGGAATCGCTACTCAGTTTACCAGTGCCTCGCGCCCAGTGACTATCCCGCCTGAATTCTTCACAAGGATTTACTGTTTCTTTTCAGATTTTTTTGCTATTTGAGCATAAAATTTGTTATTATATATCTCACCATGGGTCCCAAAAAAGCCAGTGGTAAGGATCAAGCCAAGAAATCAAAAGTGAGGATGACAATAGAGGAAAAACAAGAGATCATTCGGAAACATGAAAATGGTGCATGTTGTTGAACTTTGTAGGCAGTACGACAAATCAACGTCAACGATATGCACTATACTTGCCCAGCGGCTGAAAGATTTATTGAACAATTTAAAGAGTTTGCAGAGGCTGAGGGATACCTACCGCAACAAGTGTTTAATTGTGATGAGACAGGACTGTTCTGGAAAAGATTGCCTAAGAGGACATAAATTACTAAGGAGGAAAAATCATTGCCCAGACACAAGCCTATGAATGATAGGTTTACGCTTGTACTGTGTTCAAATGCAAGTGGCGTTTTGAAAATTAAACCCTTTCTTGTGTATCATTCTGAAAATCTAAGGGTTTTCAAACAGTATAAAGTGCAGTAAAACCAAATGTGTGTGATGTGGAGGGCTAATAGTAAGGCATGGGTGACTAGGATTTTTTTTCGGAGTGGGTGAATGAAGTGGTGTGCCCTGCCATAGAAAAATATGTGTAGGAGAAACGTTTTCCACTCAAGGCCCTGCTTCTCCTTGACTATGCTCCTGCTCATCCTCCAGGCTTGGAAGATGAATTGTTGCACAAATACAATAAATTTCTCACAGTAAAGTTCCTTCCTCCTAAACCACTCCTCTAATTCAGCCTATGGACCAGAAAACCTTAGCGAATTTTAAGAAACTTTATGAAAGGGCACTTTTCCGGAAATGTTTTGAAGTGACTGAAGCCACGAAAATCACCCTCAAAGAGTTCTGGAAACACCATTTAAACATTTGTAGTGCTTTAAAACTCGTTGACAAAGCCTGGCAAGAAGTAACTCAAAGAACCATGATGTCTTTCTGGAGAAAATTGTGGCCTGAATGTGTGACAGAACTAGACTTTGAGGGGTTTGAGCTTGTAAATGATGCGCCTATTGCTGAGGAAATTGTTACTCTGGGCCAGCAAATGGGCTTGTAATTGGATGGTGATGATGTGGAGGAGATGGTGGAAGAAGACAACGAAGAACTGACCACAGAAGAACTCCAAGCCCTTCAAAAGGAAGAGTAAGACGACGCAGCTGATGATTCTCCAGTGGAGGAGGATGAGGCAGTAGCGAATGTCCCTTTTGCAGAAATTAAGAAGTGGTGTCAGATGTGGGAAGAGATTCAAACTTTTATTGAAAAGACTCATCCAGAGAAAGCTGTAGTAGGCCGTTTCCGTAATCTTTTTAATGACAATGTGATGCCTTACTACAGAGACAGTTTGCGAAGAAGGGAAAAATAAGCTTCCATGGACAGATTTGTTGTGAGAAAATCAAGCAGTGAGCCACAACCAGGACCTAGTGGTACTCAGGCAAAACGTGCCAGGGAGTGCACACTAGAAAGGTCCTCACTGCCTGATGTGATAATGGAAGGGGACTCCCCTTCCAAACAGTAACACCTCTCCTCCTCCCCCCTCCTCACCATCTTCCATACGCCTACAGCATTCAACAAACCCTCATCAAACATAGTTTGATGAGGGTTTTTTGGGGGTAGTCAGGAATCGATTAATTCATTTCCCATTATCTCTTATGGGGAAATTAGCTTCGGAATACGAGCTGTCTCCAGGAACGGATTAAGCTCTTAAACCGAGGTACCACTGTATTGATTAAGTAGTTCTGCTGTATATTGAGTACTGCAATACAGTTTATGAAAGCTATTGTACACTAAAATTACTGCAAACCTAATTTTAACACTTTCACACTATGTACTTAAATTTAACACTTGTTCTAACTGTACACTCCACACACAATGTTCTTAGATGTTTGCATCAGGTTTGCTGGTGCTCGCTGCTGCTGTGTTTGCTTCAGCTTTTTCTGAGCTGATGCTGGCTTTTTTTTTTTTTTTTATGTAATCCTGCGTGGGCCCTTAGCCTCTGGCTGGCCCACTAAGTGTTGCTTGTTTCTGTTTTAATTGGGCGGAGTATGAGTATTTATGACTCGTATGGTCGCTTCAGTTAGATTTTGTCCCATGTGTTTAACAACAACTTCTGCTCTGTTGAATCGAAGTTGAAATCTTAATGGGTTTGTTAACTTCACTGTGTTAAGTTGGCTGCTGTTATACTGGTGCTAGCTACTGCTTTGCTCGTGCTAGGTAATTACCTAAGTGTAATTACCTAAGTGTAGTTACAGGATAAGAACCATGCTCGTGGTGTCCCCAGCACTCTTTGTCATATAACGCTCTGAAATTACTGACAGTTTTGGCTTCCACCACCATCTCACCTTACTTGTTCCAATCGTCTACCACTGTTTACAAAAGTGAATTTTCTTATATTTCTCCAGCAGTTTTGTTTCCTTAGTTTAAATCTATGATCTCTTGTTCTTGAAGTTACGGGTCTCAGGAATTCTTTCCTATCAATTTTATCGATTCGTGTTACTATTTTGTACGTAGTGATCATATCGCCTCTTTTTCTTCTATCTTCTAGTTTTTGCATATTTAACCCTTAAACCGCGCAATACATATATAGATGATTTCGGTAACAAAACCGAAACTGTGCAATACATTAATAGCTGTTTTAGTGTCTAGCGCCTTAATTTAAATGCCCCACATGGGATAGGGGCAGCTATAGTGCAGCCACGACCGATAGTTGACAGACGCCACCTAGAAAAAAATCGTGGCCAACATTCCTCGGTGTGAGAGCGTCAGTATTGAGCAAGCCACCAAGGCTGACGCACGCAGCATGAGCTCACAGCACTGCTGTTCATCTTGTGACCACAGTATCGCTTAAAAAGTAAAAATATATGTTCATGCTATTATTTAGCGATGATAGTATTAGAGAAGACCCCTGACTGATAAAACTGACCAGGTTTCTGATAATAGCAGGATTGTGGTGATATTTAGCACTGTGCACCATGGAGGGAGGAGTAATGCTGTGGGAGGGAGGGTGGTGACGTTGTCTTCTGACGTGTGTGGCCACCTTTTATTGACTGCACTCACCATACCAGCTTAGTGTTTCGCTATGGTGAAGACAAATGTAGATACAGTACTTATATAAAACGTGTGTATAGAGTGTAATACCAGCAATAGGAGTAAGTTGGGAGCCGCCATTTTGGTGAGGGAGGTGCGTCGTCTGCACGACTTATCATGTTGTTTACTGGTGGCCACTATGGTCTTTTCCTATCAATTTTATCGATTCGTGTTACTATTTTGTACGTAGTGATCATATCGCCTCTTTTTCCAGCTTATTTGTGCTGGTATGGTGAATAAAACAGGTAGATACTTATATATAATGTGTGTGTATATAGCATAATAACACCACAAGCAGTATTGTCGGAGGAGAAATATTAGTGCGTCTGGCCTTGAGGGCGGCCGCTTCCAGCTGACTGTGTGAGTAGCTACGTCTTTGTGCCTTTACTCACCATACAAGCTTAGATGTACAGTTATGGGGAACAAAACATGTAAATACTTATATATAACATCTGTGTATAGTGAATAAATGCAAAAAAAAACAGCATTGTGGGAGGAGAATGGGGCGAGTGAGGTCTTGTTGAGGGAGGGGAGTGGCAGGCTGGTGTGTGGCGGTCACTCCTCGTTGCATTTTGACTCACAATACACACTTAGTGGTTCGTTATTGTGAGCAAAACATGCAGATACTTATATATAACCTGTGTATATAGTGTAATAACAGCAAAACTACTTGTTTATTGTTTTATGAACAAAATAATTGAATCACTAATATGCACACCATAATTTTGAGTACAGCGATGGTTCACACATTTTTTATATAAATATATCATAATTCACTGTATTAAATAATGTTACTGCAAAAAAAAATAAGAAAAAATCAATCAGAGACATTGAAATAATTAGGTACAATGGGGGCCTCGACTTACGATGCTAATCCGTTCCCAGAGACGGATCGTAAGTCGAAACAATTTTTCCCATAAGAAATAAAGGGAATTGAATTTATCTGTTCCCCACCCTCCAAAATATTAACATACAAATACATTTTATACTAAATACAATGTTTTTTTCTAACTACAATACAGTACCAAAGTTTCTCTTACCTTTATGGAGGGCTCTTGATGGCGTATGGAAGATGGTGATGACGGGGAGGAAGAGAGTTGTTACTGTTTGGAAGGGGAGTCCCCTTCCATTATCACATCAGGCAGTGATGTTTTCCCTGAGGTGCTCTCTCTCCTACATTTTACCTGAATACCACTAGGACCTGGTTGTGGTTTAGTGCTTGTTTCTCTCACTACAAATTTGTCAAGAGACATTTGTTTTTCCCTTCGTTTTAACATTTGTCTGTAATGATGTATCACAGTGTCATTGAATAGGTTAAGGCAACGACCTACTGCAGCTTGATTTGGGTGAGTAATTTCAGCAAAGGTTTGCAATTTTTCCCATGCTGCACACATTTTCTTAATTGTTGAGGAAGAGACATTCTGTACTCTTGTTTCTGCTCTATGGTCACCCTTAATGGGTTTTCATATGTTGAACCTTACCACTGACTTTCCTGGGACTCATGGCATGATATATAATAATTACTTTAATGTTCAAAATGCAAAAAATCACCACAGAAGTGGAATTTCTTATAGGCGCGATCGTCACTAAGCGGGCAGCTGTAGTAAACTGAAGCAGGTCGGCCGCGTGACCGGGAACCACGCGCTCGGTCGACCCGAATGTGTACTAACAAATATCGGAAGTCGACGACACCATCAGATGTCGAGTTGCATTTTTTTATGAAATTTACATCGTACCTCGAAATTATCGTAAGTAGGGGCAATCGTATGTCGAGGTGCCACTGTAATAATATATTTGTGGCAACTGCTGCCTGATAGCTCGAGCGGAGTAGACCTTGTCTGACGAAGGCTTCAAACGATTCTTCGCGGCAGGGGATCGTATTCCAGGGACCATAGGATTAAGGACTTGCCCGAAATGCTACGCGTACTAGTGGCTGTACAAGAATGTAACAACTCTTGTATATCTCAAAAAAAAAAAAAAAAAAAAAAAAAAAAGGCTCTGTCAACGACTTTTTTTTGCCAGACTTCCCTACCCCAATTGTTGCTAAAATATGCCACCTACGATTTTTCTGGTACAGTGCTTCCTCAGACTAACGAACCCCGCTCTATCGAATTCCCGGAAGAGCCGAACAAATTGAATTCGGTACCAAATGTTCAGTGGAACATACAAATGTTCGATTAAGTGAGGAATGTTCGTCCAAGCGGTCACTGAGGCCGAGCGTCAGAGCTGGCTGTCATCAACTATGATTTGCCAGAGTGTAAACAGTTATGTAGTGTTTTATTATCCTTACCCATTGTTTCTAGGGAGAAATGGTGATAAAAATGGTGATAAAATGGTGTCAGGGGGCATTAGTGAGAGAGTTGTTGCCAGGAGGCAAGTGGTGTCAGAAGAGGCAACACGTGACTGGCGCCTCCATGCTCCCCCGCCCCCACCCTCCTTCCTCCACCTGACCACAGACCACTCACTCTCCTCTCGTCATCAGATGCCAATAGTCAATTTAATGATAATTATCGCATTATCTACACTGAAAATAGCCTTTTTATTAGAAAAATGTCATATTGGAGCAATAATAATGGTGAAAATTGTAATATATACAGTACATATTTTAAACAGTTTGAACACATTTCCTTTTCACAGAATTTTTAATACAATTGGGGTGTAGATAACAGCTGGCATTGTGTGGCCGGCCGGTCGCTCCCTCAGCCATGGGAGGGGGGGGGGGTTGTTTCCTGGATCCCTCCCTCCCTCCTTTAACTGCCTACGTACTGTACTAATACCTATTTAAAATAAATTTTGAGGAGGCCAATAAAACAAGCACAGGTCGTGTGAACGTTAGGCCTTGGTGAGGTGGCTGGCATCATTTGTGGTGGTGTCAGGGGAGGCAGGCGGTGTCAGGGGAGGCAGGCGGTGTCAGGGGAGGCAGGTGGTATCAGAGGAGGCAGGCGGTGTCATGGGAGGCAGGTGGGGTCAGGGGAGGCAGGCGGGGTCAGGGGAGGCAGGTGGTGTCAGGGGAGGCAGGTGGGGTCAGGGGAGGCAGGTGGGGTCAGGGGAGTCAGGTGGGGTCAGGGGAGGCAGGTGGTGTCAGAGGAGGCAGGTGGTGTCAAAGGAGGCAGGCGGTGTCATGGGAGGCAGGCGGTGTCATGGGAGGCAGGCAGTGTCAGGGGAGGCAGGTGGTATCAGGGGAGGCAGGTGGTATCAGGGGAGGCAGGTGGTATCAGGGGAGGCAGGTGGGGTCAGGGGAGGCAGGTGGGGTCAGGGGAGGCAGGTGGTGTCAGGGGAGGCAGGTGGGGTTAGGGGAGGCAGGTGGTGTCAGGGGAGGCTGGCGGTGTCAGGGGAGGCAGGCGGGGTCAGGGGAGGCAGGCAGGGTCAGGGGAGGCAGGCGGGGTCAGGGGAGGCAGGTGGTATCAGGGGAGGCAGGTGGTGTCAAAGGAGGCAGGCGGTGTCATGGGAGGCAGGCAGTGTCATGGGAGGCAGGCAGTGTCAGGGGAGGCAGGCAGTGTCAGGGGAGGCAGGTGGTATCAGGGGAGGCAGGTGGTATCAGGGGAGGCAGGTGGGGTCAGGGGAGGCAGGTGGGGTCAGGGGAGGCAGGTGGTGTCAGGGGAGGCAGGTGGGGTTAGGGGAGGCAGGTGGTGTCAGGGGAGGCTGGCGGTGTCAGGGGAGGCAGGCGGGGTCAGGGGAGGCAGGCAGGGTCAGGGGAGGCAGGCAGGGTCAGGGGAGGCAGGTGGTATCAGGGGAGGCAGGCGGGGTCAGGGGAGGCAGGTGGGGTTAGGGGAGGCAGGTGGTGTCAGGGGAGGCTGGCGGGGTCAGGGGAGGCAGGCGGGGTCAGGGGAGGCAGGCAGGGTCAGGGGAGGCAGGCGGGGTCAGGGGAGGCAGGTGGTGTCAGGGGAGGCAGGTGGTATCAGGGGAGGCAGGTGGTATCAGGGGAGGCAGGTGGGGTCAGGGGAGGCAGGTGGGGTCAGGGGAGGCAGGTGGTGTCAGGGGAGGCAGGTGGGGTCAGGGGAGGCAGGTGGTGTCAGGGGAGGCAGGTGGTGTCAGGGGAGGCAGGTGGGGTTAAGGGAGGCAGGTGGTGTCAGCGGAGGCAGGCAGTGTCAGGGGAGGCAGGCGGGGTCAGGGGAGGCAGGCGGGGTCAGGGGAGGCAGGCAGGGTCAGGGGAGGCAGGTGGGGTCAGGGGAGGCAGGCGGTGTCAGGGGAGGCAGGCGGTGTCAGGGGAGGCAGGCGGGGTCAGGGGAGGCAGGTGGTATCAGGGGAGGCAGGTGGTATCAGGGGAGGCAGGTGGGGTCAGGGGAGGCAGGTGGGGTCAGGGGAGGCAGGTGGGGTCAGGGGAGGCAGGCAGGGTCAGGGGAGGAAGGCGGTGTCAGGGGAGGCAGGCGGTGTCAGGGGAGGCAGGCGGGGTCAGGGGAGGCAGGCGGGGTCAGGGGAGGCAGGCGGGGTCAGGGGAGGCAGGCGGGGTCAGGGGAGGCAGGTGGGGTCAGGGGAGGCAGGTGGGGTCAGGGGAGGCAGGCGGTGTCAGGGGAGGCAGGCGGTGTCAGGGGAGGCAGGCGGGGTCAGGGGAGGCAGGCGGTATCAGGGGAGGCAGGTGGGGTCAGGGGAGGCAGGTGGGGTCAGGGGAGGCAGGTGGGGTCAGGGGAAGCAGGTGGGGTCAGGGGAGGCAGGCAGGGTCAGGGGAGGAAGGCGGTGTCAGGGGAGGCAGGCGGTGTCAGGGGAGGCAGGCGGGGTCAGGGGAGGCAAGCGGGGTCAGGGGAGGCAGGCGGGGTCAGGGGAGGCAGGCGGGGTCAGGGGAGGCAGGCGGGGTCAGGGGAGGCAGGTGGGGTCAGGGGAGGCAGGCGGTGTCAGGGGAGGCAGGTGGTGGAAAGAGGCAGGTGGGGTCAGTGGTGGAAGGTGTTGTCAGGGGAGGTGGAAGTGGAGAGAAAAGGGCCATGCCATGCTCACCATGCATGGCTGCCAAACCTCTCATTCATACTCTATTATAAATCTCAATCTTAGCTGTAAAATATTTATGCCAAAATATGTTAATTTTCGTGTATTGATATACATTATTAATCATTAACATGTTTTATTGTTTCCTGTAGAAAACAATAGCTGACTTGGCATTGTGGTGGTGTGTATGGCCGGGTACCTGGGGGGTGGGGGGGGGGTCCTGGAGGTGTGAGAGACCTGTCAACCCATTATTTTTTTTGTCGGGCGAGTTGAGACGCTTCCAAGCCTGCTGCTTCAATAGGGATGGTGTGGGGGTGTGGGTGGTGTGGGGGATGATGTGGGTGGTGTGGGGTGTGTGGAGGATGGTGTGGGTGGTGGTGTGGGGTGTGTGGGTGGTGGTGTGGGGAGTGTGGGTGGTGGGGGCGAATGGTGTTAGTGGTGTGGGGGATGGTGTGGGTGGTGTGGGGGATGGTGTGGGTGGTGTGAGGGATGATGTGGGTGGTGTGAGGGATGGTGTGGGTGGTGTGGGGGGTGGTGTGGGGGATGGTGTGGGTGGTATGGGTGGTGTGGGGATGGTATGGGTGGTGTGGGGATGGTATGGGTGGTGTGGGGATGGTATGGGTGGTGTGGGTGGTGTGGAGGATGGTGTGGGTGGTGGTGTGGGGAGTGTGGGTGGTGGGGGCGAATGGTGTTAGTGGTGTTGGGGATGGTGTGGGGGATGGTGTGGGTGGTGTGGCGGATGGTGTGGGTGGTGTGGCGAATGGTGTGGGTGGTGTGGAGGATGGTGTGGGTGGTGTGGGGGATGGTGTGGGTGGTGTGGGGATGGTATGGGTGGTGTGGAGGATGGTGTGGGTGGTGTGGAGGATGGTGTGGGTGGTGTGGGGATGGTATGGGTGGTGTCGGGGATGATGTGGGTGGTGTGGAGGATGGTGTGGATGGTGTGGAGGATGGTGTGGGTGGTGTGGAGGATGGTGTGGGTGGTGTGGGGGATGGTATGGGTGGTGTGGGGGATGGTGTGGGTGGTGTGGGGGTGTTGGGGATGGTGTAGGTGGTGTGGGGGATGGTGTGGGGGTGTTGGGGATGGTATGGGTGGTGTGGAGGATGGTGTGGGTGGTGTGGAGGATGGTGTGGGTGGTGTGGGGATGGTATGGGTGGTGTGGAGGATGGTGTGGGGGTGTGGAGGATGGTGTGGGTGGTGTGGGGGATGGTGTGGGTGGTGTGGGGATGGTATGGGTGGTGTGGAGGATGGTGTGGGTGGTGTGGAGGATGGTGTGGGTGGTGTGGGGATGGTATGGGTGGTGTGGGGGATGGTGTGGGTGGTGTGGAGGATGGTGTGGATGGTGTGGAGGATGGTGTGGGTGGTGTGGAGGATGGTGTGGGTGGTGTGGGGGATGGTATGGGTGGTGTGGGGGGTGGTGTGGGGGATGGTGTGGGTGGTGTGGGGGATGGTGTGGGTGGTGTGGGGGATGGTGTGGGGGTGTTGGGGATGGTGTGGGGGATGGTATGGGTGGTGTGGGGGATGGTGTGGGTGGTGTGGGGGATGGTGTGGGTGGTGTGGAGGATGGTGTGGGGGTGTTGGGGATGGTGTGGGTGGTGTGGGGGATGGTGTGGGGGTGTTGGGGATGGTGTGGGGGTGTGGGGGATGGTGTGGGTGGTGTGGGGGATGGTATGGGTGGTGTGGGGATGGTATGGGTGGTGTGGAGGATGGTGTGGGTGGTGTGGAGGATGGTGTGGGTGGTGTAGAGGATGGTGTGGGTGGTGTGGGGGATGGTGTGGGTGGTGTGAGTGGGGTGGGGGATGGTGATTCTCGCATCTCAGATTATTATTGACACTAAAAGAGCATGAAAGATATTATAATGAAGCACCACACAACAAAGAAACAAACTAATGTGTCCTGGCATATGTTTAAAAAAAAAAAATAAGAAGGGTGTTGGGGCCGGACGGATGGAACGAATTTCGCACTGGAACGAATCGGCTTCGCCCCATATCGTTCGTTCAAGTGAGGACACACTGTATTTTTTCCGTGATCAGGGAACAAAAATGAACACGTTTATAAGACGAAATAATTTTTTGCAATTTTTTTTGGTTGCGCCTGTGGGGTGTTGAAGCCATTTGGACTCCTAGTGGTTTGAGGGTTAAGGCAAGCAGGGGATGGTTTGAGAATTTAGAAAATGAAGCGGTATTCATAGTGATGTGAGGCATGGGGAGGTTGCCAGCTCAGACTAACCAGCAGCATACCATACTACTTGTGTAAAGGAGGAATGTATATATTTATCTCTCAGAATGTTCGGTAATATGTTTATTGTTTGTGATGTGTGTCTATGTATGTATTAACACGATATACTAAACGGGGTGAGAATAGCTTGAGCTACCTCATCCCTTTGTGTGTATTTTACCTGAATAAACTTATTTCAATTTCAATTTCAACCAGCGGCTGAAAAATTTATTGAAGAATTTAAAGAGTTTGCAGAGGCTGAGGGATACCTACCACAATAGGTGTTTAATTGTGATGAAACAGGACTGTTCTGGAAAAGATTGCCTAAGATGACATACATTACCAAGGAGGAAAAAGCATTGCCCGGACACAAGCCTATGAATGATAGGTTTACGCTTATGCTGTGTTCAAATGCGAGTGGCCATTTGAAAATTAAACCCTTGCTAGTGTATCATTCTGAAAATCCAAGGGTTTTCAAACAGTATCAAGTGCAGAAAAACCAAATGTGTGTGATGTGGAGGGCTAATAATAAGGCATGGGTGATTAGGATTTTTTTTCGAACTGGGTGAATGAAGTGGTGTGCCCTGCCATAGAAAAATATCTGCAAGAGAAACATTTGCCACTCAAGGTCCTTCTTCTCCTCAACAATGCTCCTGCTCATCCTCCAGGATTGGAAGATGAATTGTTGCACAAATACAATAAATTTCTCACAGTAAAGTTCCTTCCTCGTAACACCACTCCTCTAATTCAGCCTATGGACCAGAAAATCATAGCGAATTTTTAGAAACTTTATGAAAGAGCACTTTTCCGGAAATGTTTTGAAGTGACTGAAGCTACAAACCTCACCTTCAAAGAGTTCTGGAAACACCATTTTAACATTTGTAGTTCTTTAAAACTCGTTGACAAAGCCTGGCAAGAAGTGACTCAAAGAACCCTGATCTCTGGCTGGAGAAAATTATGGCTTGAATGTGTGACAGAATTAGACTTTGAGGGGTTTGAGCCTGTAAATGGTGCGCCTATTGTTGAGGAAATTGTTACTCTGGGCCAGCAAATGGGCTTGGAATTGGATGGTGATAATGTGGAGGAGATGGTGGAAGACGACAACGAAGAACTGACCACAGAAGAACTCCAAGCTCTTCAAAAGAAACAGAAAGAAGACCCAGCTGAGGATGTTTCTCCAGTGCAGGAGGATGAGTCAGTACAGAATGTCCCTTCTGCAGAAATTAAGAAGTGGTGTCAGATGTGGGAAGAGATTCAAACTTTTGTTGAAAAAACTCACCCAGAGAAAGCTGTAGTAGGACGTTGCATTAATCTTTTCAATGACAATGTGATGCCTCTCTACAGAGAGATCTTGCGAAGAAGGGAAAAACAATCTTCATGGACAGATTTGTTGTGAGAACATCGAGCAGTGAACCACAACCAGGACCTAGTGGTATGCAGGCAAAACGTGCCAGAGAATGCACCCCTGAGAGGTCCTCACTGCCTGATGTTATAATGGAAGGGGACTCCTCTTCCAAACAGTTACACCTCCTCCCCCCCTCCTCACCATCTTCCATGCGCCTACAGCATTCATCAGCAATGGTAAGTAATAATGTGAACATAGTTTTGTAATGTAGATTTTGATGAATTAGGTATAAAATTTAGTTTGAAGTGAGGTTTTTGGGTAGTCAGGAACTGATTAATTCATTTCCCATTAATTCTTATGGGGAAATTAGCTTCGGGTTATGAGCTTTTGGATTACGAGCGGTCTCCAGGAACGGATTAAACTCTTAAACCGAGGTACCCCTTTATATGATTTGACAAAATAATTTTAGATAAGTTTTTAAAACTTGCACAAACACTTTCCAATTTTTTTCCATAATCAACTAGGTAAATGCTCCAACTTTGTATAAATGTTCACAGCGTAACTTGAAAAACAAGAGAATCAAAATTAATTTTAAAATTGAATATTGAAAACTTCAGATTTTCAATTCAGAATAAAAAATATGAACTATCACTAAGTGTTCATTTAATTTCCGTGCTGCGCCGAGTTTATTGTGAAATTTCCCCGGTGTGCATGAAATAAAGTGTTCCCAAACAATTCTTTTTTCTTCGTAAAATGATAAATTCCCTTCCCTGAACATGTCTATGTAAAAATAAATACCAAATTCCACTTAACTTTGGCTGTGGGGATGTGGACAAGGTGCGCTGTAACGTCATCAGGGCTTGGTCGCCTGTGCGTGAATCGCCCAGACACGGTCGCGCTGGCCATTCAAGCATAGGGTGTTGCCACAAATATATTTTCAATTATTTGTTTTATGTATTTCTAATGCGGTTTTATTAGTTTTTTTATCGTATATGCTGCATATTTGTGTCCTTGTGTCCATATATGTGTGAGGGGGGCCTCGTAGCCTGGTGGATAGCACGCAGGACTCGTAATTCTGTGGCGCGGGTTCGATTCCCGCACGAGGCAGAAACAAATGGGCAAAGTTTCTTTCACCCTGAATGCCCCTGTTACCTAGCAGTAAAATAGGTACCTGGGTGTTAGTCAGCTGTTACAGGCTGCTTCCTGGGGGTGGAGGCCTGGTCGAGGACCGAGCCGCGGGACACTAAAGCCCCGAAATCATCTCAAGATAACCTTTACAATATGTATACAGTAGAACGTTCATAATGTTCCATGGAACTGTGATACATGTGTCAGGAATGTGTCAACAATAAATGTTTATTGTCGCAATATTACCTGTTAAAAATTCACTAAAATTACAATATGTACAGTTTCACACACTATTTACACAGTAACACACTGTATTACACACTCAGTACTTCGGAAGTGAGTAATAATCAACGAAGTAGTCCATGGTACACAGCGCGACTTCGCTCTCAGTGCACCAGGTACAGATAAATTTTCGCTTCCTGTTTCTTCATTCTGTATGCTTGCAAATAATGCACTCACGTACACCCTTGGCTTTAGTACTTGTAGGTTGCATGTAGCCAAGTCTGTAAAGCATAAGATAGTATTGAAAAGATTATAGGAAAAGATCAGTTTGTAAGATAGTCTTGTAAACATCGCTTTGTATTGTCCCACACAGGAAGAGATTCAGCTTGCCTCAAAGAGTGTCCGTCAGTCAGAAAGAGATTCAGCTAGCCTCAAAGAGTGTCCGTCAGTTAGGAAGAGATTCAGGTATTCTTGAAAATATCTATGGAAAACACCACCATGGAAGCCGCTAACACTGTTCATCTATGCTACTTGTATCAGATGCATCATCACTGAACGCAGAAAACGATTCATCTATGTATCATCTAAATAAATTGGAGATAGCATAGGATTTCAAGGGTGACACTCAGAACTACAACTGGATACGCTCGCTGTATCGTCCTCATAGGTGCTGTATCACTTGCATCCGACCTTTGTGTTAGGTCCTTATTGCCCCTAGCTTCACCAATATTATGACCCTTATGTTCTTCAAACAATAAGGTTTGAATTTCACTGACAGTGTTATCTTTCAACACCACGTCAGACTGGTGTTTGGGAGCCAGAGGTGCGTGCGCCACCCGTGGTTGCTCATTCAGTACTATCCCAGCCAGCAACCCTAGAGCATGCTGGAAATTTTTTCCAAGATGGCTACCTCTCACTGGAGGTCCTAAGAGTCCATTTCGTACACAACCAACCTTGTACATATTTAGAATGGGTACGGAAAAATCAAAAAGAGTTTTCTCGGTTGGCGCAGTTTCCCGCCCACCGAGAATACTTGGTTTGGTGCAGTTAAGTGGTTAATATTATTATTCTCTCATAATAGCATATGATCTTCATTTTCATCAAATTAGAATATAGGTTTTCTGTATAGTTTACTGTAAAAAAAATCGTCAATAAGGCATTTGAAATACAGTATGTGGCAAATTTAGACCAAAAAAAGTATAACTCCAAATGTATAAATGTTATGAAAAATCCATTCTGTAGGGATTGTAGAACAGACAGCTGAGCACACAATATGTCAAAATAGTGAGAATCGGTAAAAAACTGGAATTTTAGAAGCCACTCAAAGATAAAATTCTAGTTTTAGAGATAATTGAAGTTGAAGTTATCAACAATGAATAAAGGTAGTTTTAATTTGATAATTTAATTGTAAGTTTTAATAAACATTGTTTGGCATTCGTACTCAAATATGTGAAAGTTGTAGGTCAATATGTGTTGAAATGAAGTGAAGAAAAAATAACCCCCAAAAAACAAAAAATATAGGGATAAATATAATAATTATAATGATTTAAGGGATATATTTAGGGGTATACTTTATCTAAGTGAAAAAACCCTAATATGGTCCCTAATCATCAAAACAACCTAAAGAGACAAAGTAAATAGAGTTTAAAATCAGAGAAAAAATCAGCCCCAAAAAGTTAAAAGTTCCAAGTTTTGCGAGTTGTGATTGACTTATTTGTTGACCAATTTCATTCTTTCTTCACATAGTTTTGGGAATATATGCATTCTCCAGGATGTAAGGGTTACAATAAAATCAGTTAATAAACCAAAGAGAAAAAAAACTAAAATCTTAAAAATATATATTTTTGGAACATTGATAAAAGTAACATTTATTAAAATTGGACAATGTATGTATATGATATATTACAACATAGAGCATAATAACATAGTTACTCATTATTATTTGAGTTATTATGTATTACTCAGCAATGATATAAAGGCACAATCTGCATATCCACTTTGTGGACACTTCTTACTACTATTCTTCGTCTTTTGAGCGTCGGAGAGGTGCTTGCATCTCTTTATTACTGCATTATCCTTCAGTTCCGGTTATAAGGAGCTGTTCTCCTTATCAACGAAACGTTCTTATTTTTTTAAAATTCATTTAAATCATTTTCTGAAAATATTTTGATGAAAGTTTCACGATACCAAAGCTAATAAGTGTGAGAATTGTTTAACATTTTTAAGTCATTTGTACATAATTTGAATATTTTTCGAAATAAGGCCCCCAATATGCATGGAAATATGCGCGGTCCAAAGATTAATGGAGGCATTGAAGGGGAGAGGCAGGGAGAGATAGAAGCATTGAGGGGAGGCAGTGAGGGAGAAAGGGGAGGCAGTGATAGATGGAGGGAGAGAGTGATTGATGGAGGCATTGAGGGGGAAAGGCAGGGAGAGATAGAAACAGTGAGGGGAGGCAGTGATGGAGGGAGGGAGGGGAGGCAGTGAGGGAGGGAGGGAGAGGAGGCAGTGATGGATAAAGGCATTGAGGGAGAGAGATATAGAAGCAGTCTAGGAGGGAGGGAGGGGAGGCAGTGATTGAGAGGGAGAGGGATGGAGGGAGGGAAGGAGCGCTGATCAAGTGATGGTTGCCAAACCCTCCCACCCATACTGCATTAAAAATTTTAATCTTAGCTATACAATATTTATGCCAAAATATGTTAATTTTCGTGTGTTTCTATACAATATTAATCATTAGCCTGTTTTATTGCGTCCTGTTTATTAATTAAACAAATGGTTTTATTTATGAATTCTGCACAGTTGGCATCTGCGAGAGCAGGGGCAGACAGACTGTATGGAATCTAGGAGGGGGGGGGGGGGGGGGGAGAGAGGTCTTGGTGGGTGGGAGGCTTCTTCTGACCCCGTTAGTGGTTCCCTACTCCATGACTTGCAGTTCTCATGTTATGAGGGAGGGAGAGGCAGTAAGGAAGGTTGAGTCAGTGAGGGAGGGGGAGACAGTAAGGGAGGTTGAGACAGTAAGGGAGGTAGAGCCAGTGAGGGAGGGAGAGGCAGTAAGGAAGGTTGAGCCAGTGAGGGAGGGAGAAGCAGTAAGGAAGGTTGAGCCAGTGAGGGAGGGAGAAGCAGTAAGGAAGGTTGAGTCAGTGAGGGAGGGAGAGACAGTAAGGGAGGTTGAGCCAGTGAGGGAGGGAGAGGCAGTAAGGAAGGTTGAGCTAGTGAGGGAGGGAGAAGCAGTAAGGAAGGTTGAGCCAGTGAGGGAGGGAGAGACAGTAAAGGAGGTTGAACCAGTGAGGGAGGAAGAGACAGTAAGGGAGGTTGAGCCACTGAGGGAGGGAGAGGCAGTAAGGAAGGTTGAGCCAGTGAGGGAGTGGGAGACAGTAAGGGAGGTTGAGCCACTGAGGGAGGGAGAGACAGTAAAGGAGGTTGAGCCAGTGAGGGAGGGAGAGACAGTAAGGGAGGTTGAGCCAGTGAGGGAGGGAGGAAATTTTTTATTTCAATCTGTCAATATGAAGGGAATTTAACATTTTCTGTCCCTTATCTGTCCACCCTGTCCACCCTTATCTCAAGGGCGCCTGACAGCTGGGTGGACAGCGCTTCGGATTCGTGGTCCTGAGGTTCTGAGTTTGATCCCTGGTGGAGGCGGAGACAAATGAGCAAAATGTTTCTTTCACCCTGATGTCCCTGTTATCTAGCAGTAAATTGGTACCTGGGAGTTAGACAGCTGCTACGGGCTGCTTCCTGGGGGATGTGTAACAAAAAGGAGGCCTGGTCGAGGACCGGGCCATGGGGACACTAAGCCCCGAAATCATCTGAAGATAACCTCAAGATAACCTTTACTCATCTTGTTTCATCAAAGAAAATGTCTATAAGAAGATTTCAACCCATGTAGCTAGCTATTCAGCTTCTACCATTAAATTTACAAAGATACTATACGTGTACCACAGTTCAGTGAACAAAAATCATGGAAACTCAGTCGTTCATTTGTGTGGACCACTCCACCCTAAAACGTTATTAGGATAATAAGAGTTACAAAAAACTTATTTTAGAACTGATTTATTAATTTTATTATTTCGAGGCCATAGGTCACTGAACTGTGACGACGAAATCAAACGAAACACGCATGGTGCTGTGTACACCGATTAGACCCCGTCAACCTGCACTGGAGTTGTGCCAATAACATAAATAATTTCTCAAATAGCAAATGTCTATCATATTACAGTATATTTAGTTCAATTTAGTTTAATTAGGATAATAAAGAGCTATTAAAACACTGGTTTTCGAAATAATTTGTTAATGTGAAACTTTCAAAGTCATGGGTCACTGAACTATGATGACACACACAAAGGAAAACAAAGTGAGGTTTACAGACAGTATTTCCTTATCTGTCCACCCTCACTCATCTTGTTTCATCATAGAAAATGTCTATAGGGAGATTTCACCACATGTAGCTAGCTAATCACGCTTCAGCTTTTTAAGTTAATTTACAAAGATTCGTGTGCCACAAATCAGTGAACGAAAATCGTGGAAACTAAGTCATTCACTAGTGTGGACCACTCTGGCTGGTGTTTGGTTAATACGGTTTACTTATTGTGTGGACCATTCTGGCTGGTGTTTGGTTAATATGATTCACTTGTGTGGTCCATTTGTGTGATCCAACTTGTCATATGAAGGAATTATTATTTGTAACCTGTGATAGAATGGGAAAGTTTTCCACCAGTCTGTGAACTCTGTCCCAACATTGTAAGCAAATCCGCACATCCCCCACCTCGGCGAACCGGGTGAGTAAATCCAGCCTGAAAAGTGTGCGACCTAGCCGGAGATTCGTCGAATTGGGGTTCATTGAATCGAAGTTGTATTGTAATTAAGAAGGTGGAGAGTAGAGTCCCGAGAAGTGTCATGTGCACTAATTGTGGCATTAGCAAAAGTACTGTTTTTGATATTTTTAACCCTTCAATTGCGCATCGCATCATATGATGCTTTGACCGACTTGCAGCAGTAAATTGCGCATCGCATCGTATGATGCTTTGGAGTACTACACAAGATTTAAACGGCCTGCGGATGCACAGGGTTCACCACACCTTCATCAGGGCTCTTGTAAACAGACGCCATTTTTTTTTTAAATCGTGGGCCAAATTCCCACGATTGGGGAATTTGGGGATGCTTGGGGAAGGAAACCCCGATCTCAAACCACCGCTGTCCATACCCACTTTTGGGAAAAGCTTCAGCAGTCAACCTTGAGGAAAAATCAGTAGCTGGAGCCCTTAACCCTCAAACCGCGCATATCATATATAAATGATATCAGTGACAAAACCGAAACCGCGCACATCATTTATATATGATTTCGTGTCTAGCGCTATAATTTAAACGCCCCGCGTGGGATAGGGGTAGTCATCGGCAAGCCTCGACCAAACAAACAAACCCCGCCTGGGAAAAAAATCCAGCGTGGGTCCCCTTTGTGTACAGAGCTCAGTTACCCGGCGGACACCATGGCGAGCGCATCACGTTCCGACGACCGACCCCGCTCAGCGAGACGTTCCTCGCGACCTCTGACCGAGGACGAAATTACTCGTAATTTGTTCCCGGATGGTGATGAGTCTGATATAGACGACTCAGACTTTGATCATGACTATACACAGCCCTCAGAGGTGGATACGACCGACGACGAGTGTGAACATGCTGGCTCCACCAGGGCTAGGCCTAGCATCTCGCCCATGCCTCCTCGCCCTCACTCCACCCCAATTTCTGCAGGACCACACAGTTCATGTGCTCCCTTGCAAGATATTGATGTTTTGCTCGACGATTCTGAAGAAGGTGAATCATTTTCCGGTTTTAGTGACTTAGAATTGGAAAATAGTTTTGCTAGTGCCAGTGGAGGAGTGTGTGGTGTTGCCAAGCAACAATTTGTTGCGTCAGCAGCATCTGGCCAAGCCATGCGGCACCGCATGGCACCACATGAACAAAGACCCTCAACATCGAGGAATTTTCCATCACCATCCCTGCCCGCCTCTAATGTTCCTAGACCTGCTTCAGCTCCTGGTACACGGTTTCCTCGCCGTGGTGCCGCTATTGGCTCTAGAAAGACACCCGGTGTTTTTGTGTGGAGTGATGGGACAGATTTTGTTCCACAAATTCCTGTTTTTGATAATTCTGATGTTGGAATTACAGACATTTTTCCTGATAAAGGTGCAGATATGTGTGAAATGGACTATTTTACTGCATATTTTGATGAGCCGCTAATGGAACATCTTGTTCATGAGACGAACAAATATGCGAGTGATCTCATTGATGAGGAGGAGTTATCCAATTTTTCACGTTTGCAGCAATGGAAAGATACGACTGTAGGTAAAATGTACAGTGTATGTGTTTTTGGCACTGTGTATGTTGATGAAACATTGTGTCAAACACGTAATCGATCATTATTGGAGCAAAGACCATACTGTTCCAACACCAATGTTTGGCAAATATATGTCTCGAGACCGATTTTCAATAATCCTCAGGTGTCTTCACTTTGCAAATGATTAAGACAGGAATGATGAAGATAGGCTTTGGAAGGTAAGGCACGTACTGAATGAACTTATCGGAAAGTACAGGGATTTCTACGTACCAGCTCAGAAGCTTGTGATTGACGAATCCCTTGTGCTTTTCAAAGGACGTCTTGCCTTCAAGCAGTATATTCCCTCCAAACGCCACCGATTTGGATTGAAATTCTTTGTACTCTGTGACTGTGAAACAGGAATTGTGTTACATATGATAATGTATACGGGTACAAATGTAGACATTCCTGCTAATGACCAACATGGCTTCTCAGGTAGTGTTGTGAAGTCACTGCTTGCACCATATCTGAACAAGGGCCACATTTTATACACAGATAACTATTATACCAGTCCCTTGCTAACTAGGTTCTTGCTTGATAATAGAACTGGTGTGTGTGGCACAGTGAAGGCAAAACGAAGGGAAATGCCAGTGTTTCCAGGTGCTATGCAGGTTGGTGATTGTGAGCTCAAAAAAACAGGTGGAATACTTTCAGTGCGGTGGAAAGACAGGCGTGAAGTGAACATGTTGACCACCATTCATGCTGGAACAATGCTGGACAGTGGCAAGGTGAACAGAACCACCAGAGAAATAATCTATAAGCCAGATTGTGTCTTGGACTATAACATCAACATGCGTTTTGTGGATAAATGTGATATGATGGTGGGGTCAGTGGAGTGTGTACGGAAAACAGTGAAGTGGACCAAGAAAATGTTTTTCCACCTTGTTGATGTAACAATGCTGAACAGTTACAATGTGTATCTTGTCAAAACAGGTGGTAAACGTAATTTCCGTGCATTCAATTTTACTGTAGTAACACAATTACTACAGAAGTTTGGCAAAGTAATTCCTGGTGTACAGAGGCCCATTCTGAACTCGGTATTGCACCATGCTCCAACATCCAGGCTCGCTTTCAGGGATGCCTTTTTGACACACAATCTCAGGTTTTTACCACCAACTGGAAAGCGTGCAGTAGGCCAGCGTGCATGTGTAGTATGCTGGTCAACAACCAAGAGGGAACAGAAAAGAAAAATGGTGATGACTTGGTGCACAGCGTGTCAGGTCCCTCTGTGCCATGTCCGATGTTTCAACGAGTATCACAGTCTTGATGACTTCTAAATGTCCAAGACTGGTGCCAAAACATGTAAATACAGAATAAGTGAGTGTATATAGTGGAAATCAATCATAAGAAATAGTATATTTTATTGTGAAATAAGACATTTTTGTGCAAATACTTGTGACACTAATATGTGGATACAATATACATTGACAACAGTTTTATGTTTATAAATCATCTTGTGAGAACATATTGAACCACACCAGTGAAAAAAATGGGTGTAAAATACGCCATAGATACTGTAAATAATAACGCGAAAATAAATTCGCGGCAACTCGCGCTCCTCCTCCATCGCGCCTGACTCACCCCAAGCGCACAGCGGTCCAGCGAAGATCAAGCGTGACGTCATCGATGATCTTCTCGGGTCATTTACGTCCACGGTAAGTGTAATTAAATTTTTTTATTATTTTTCCCGTGCTCAGGGAACACAAATAAAGAGATTAAAAAGAAAAAAAAAATTTTGGAATTTTTTTTGTTGTTGCACGTGTGGGTGTTATTTCCATTTGGACCCCGAGCAGTTTGAGGGTTAGTGGTTCGCTATAGTGAACACAAATGTAGATACTTATATATAACTTGTGTATAGAGGTATAAACAGCAAGAGGAATAAGTTGGGAGCCGCCATTTTTGTGAGGGAGGTGGCGTCGTCTGCACGACTCATCATGTTGTTTACTGGTGACCACTATGGTCTTTGGGCACCATACCAGTTTACTTGTACAAGTATAGTGAATAAAACAGGTAGATACTTATATATAATGTGTGTATATATAATGTGGCAGCCAGTGGCAAGCTGCCACTGGCTGCCACTGCCACTCAGCCTGCCAACTTACTGGTTCGTTATGGTGAACACGAATGTAGATACTCATATATAACGTCTGTATATAGTGAATAAAAGCAAAAGCAGTATTGTGGGAGGAGAATGTGGGTGAGTCAGGTGACTTGAGGGAGGGAGGAAGTAGCAGCCAGTGGCGGGCTGCCACTGGCACTGCCACTCAGCATGCCAACTTAGTGGTTCGTTATGGTGAACACGAATGTAGATACTTATATATAACGTCTGTATATAGTGAATAAAAACAAAAACAGTATGGTGGGAGGAGAATGTGGGTGAGGGAGGTGTTGAGGGAGTGAGGGGCTGGCTGGTGTGTGGCAGTCACTCCTCGTTACTTTTTGACTCATAATAGCAACTTAGTGGACATCATGCCAATTACATGAAAATTTTGTTTCTGTCTCCTCCAGACAATATCAGGAAGATGTGTATTTTTCATGCTTTTGACAAGCAGACTTGCCCACCACGTTCATTTAGGTTCCTTAGGGTGGCCGTGGGTCGTCATATCCACCCTGGTACTACCCTTCTGGTGGCTGGCAGGTTTGATAAACTATTAATTCCCCACCACTTAATTGTTGTCCTGGATAAAGGTGCCCTTATACCTGTAGTCAATCTCTCACACAAGACCTACCGCTTTAGAATGGGTGATCGAGTGTCTCAGGGTATTATCTTAGATGAGACATCAATCTTTCAACCAGATCCATCGGAAACACTTACAGACACTGAGCAATGTGGCGCTCTTAATGTTAGAGACACTAGTAAGACTCCTAAGCATGGCACAACGGTGCTTGCGCCACCTTGCGATACCAACAATTTTAATAAATTAATATCAGCACTAGATTTACAGCACATTCCACAGGTAGAGAGGAAACAGGTGCGGGAAGTTTTGCGTATGTTCCCCAAATTACAGTGGCACTTCGGTTTAAGAGTTTAATCCGTTCCTGGAGACAGCTCGTATTACGAAAACTCGTAATCCGAAGCTAATTTCCCCATAAGAAATAATGGGAAATGAATTAATCCGTTCCTGACTACCCAAAAACCTCACTTCAAACTAAATTTTATACCTAATTCATCTAAATAAACCTACAAAACTATGTTCAAGTTATTACTTACCCTTGCTGATGAATGCTGTAGGCATATGGAAGATGGTGAGGAGGGGGGGAGGAGGAGAGGTGTTACTGTTTGGAAGGGAAGTCCCCTTCTATTATAACATCAGGCAGTGAGGACCTTTCTGGTGTGCACTCCCTGGCATGTTTTGCCTGCATACCACTAGGTCCTGGTTGTGGCTCACTGCTCAATTTTCTCACAACAAATCTGTCCATGGAAGCTAGTTTTTCCCTTCTTCGCAAGCTGTCTCTGTAGTAAGGCATCACATTGTCATTGAAAAGATTAAGGCAACGGCCTACTACAGCTTTCTCTGGGTGAGTCTTTTCAATAAAAGTTTGCATCTCTTCCCACATCTGACACCACTTCTTAATTTCTGCAGAAGGGACATTCTGTACTGCCTCCTCCTCCTCCACTGGAGAAACATCCTCAGCTGGGTCTTCTTTCTGTTCCTTTTGAAGGGCTTGGAGTTCTTCTGTGGTCAGTTCTTCGTTGTCGTCTTCCACCAACTCCTCCACATCATCACCATCCAATTCCAAGCCCATTTGCCGGCCTAGAGTAACAATTTCCTCAACAATAGGCGCATCATTTACAAGCTCAAACCCCTCAAAGTCTAGTTCTGTCATACATTCAGGCCACAATTTTCTCCAGCTCAGATTTTCTCAAGATCAGAGTTCTTTGAGTCACTTCTTACCAGGCTTTGTCAACGAGTTTTAAAGAACTACAAATGCTAAAATGGTCTTTCCAGAACTCTTTGAGAGTGAGGTTTGTGGCTTTAGTCACTTCAAAACATTTCCGGAAAAGTACCCTTTCATAAAGTTTCTTAAAATTCGTTATGATTTTCTGGTCCGTAGGCTGAATTAGAGGAGTGGTGTTAGGAGGAAGGAACTTTATTGTGAGAAATTTACTGTATCTGTGCATCAATTCATCTTCCAAGCCTGGAGGATGAGCTGGAGCATTGTTGAGGAGAAGCAGGGCCTTGAGTGGCAAATGTTTCTCCTGCAGATATTTTTCTATGGCAGGGCACACCACTTCATTCACCCACTCAATAAAAAATAATCCTAGTCACCCATGCCCTCTTATTAGCCTTCCATATCACATACATTTGGTGTGTCTGCAATTTATACTGTTTGAAAACCCTTGGATTTTCAGAATGATACACTAGCAAGGGTTTAATTTTCAAATGGCCACTCGCATTTGAACACAGCATAAGCGTAAACCTATCTTTCATAGGCTTGTATCTGGGCAAGGATTTTTCCTCCTTGGTAATGTATGTCCTCTTAGGCAATCTTTTCCAGAACAGTCCTGTTTCATCACAATTTAAAACTTGTTGCGGTAGGTATCCCTCAACCTCTGCAAACTCTTTAAATTCTTCAATAAATCGTTCAGCTGCTGGTTTGTTTGAGCTGGCTGCCTCCCCATGCCTCGCAACACTATGGGTGCCACTTCTTTTTCTAAACTTTTGAAACCATCCCCTACTTGCCTTAAAGTCTATCATATCTGCACTCGTTGCAGGGGTTTTCTTTACAAGGTCTTCGTGCAATACCTTGGCTTTCTCACAAATGATGGCCTCTGAAACACTATCACCCGCTAACTCCTTGTTGTGTATCCAAATTAATAACAACTTTTCCACTTCTTCAAGTATTTGTGGTCTTTGTTTCGTGATTATTCTTATGCCTTTTGCCACTTTAGCACTCATAATGTCCTTTTTCTTGCTAAGTATAGTGCATATTGTTGACGTGGCTTTGTTGTACTGCCTATAAAGTTCAACAACACTTGTACCATTTTCATGCTTCCAAATGATCTGTTGTTTTTCCTCTATTGTCATCCTCACATGCGCTTTCTTGCCTTGATCCTTACCACTGGCTTTCTTGGGACCCATGGTGAGATATATAATAACTTTTATGGTAAAATGACCAAAAATCCAACAAAACACTGAAATTCCTGGTGAAGAATTGATGCGGGGTAGTCACTGGGCGCGAGGCACTGTTAAACTGAGGGGTAAGGGGGCGACGATCGCCGGACCAGGTTGGCCTGTACGCGTATCAACACACTCGCCTTCTGAGGCAAATTTTCCGAGGAAATTACTGCTCAAAATTAGAATGCTAAATTTATGTGGCATTTAGAACACGAAGAGGCTTATACTAGGCTCAGAAGTCAATTAATTACTGCCCCGGTATTAGCTGTGCCTGACTTTGATAAGGAGTGGGAGGTGCATATACAGACGCTAGTGGTGTCGCCATAGGAGGGTGCTTAAGGCAGCGTGATTTAGAGAATCATCCTCACCCTGTGGTGTATTTCAGTAGGAAAGTGAAGGGACCGGAGGTTAGATACTCAGCAACAGACAAGGAAGTGCTTGCTGGGGTTGAAAGTGTTCAATATTTTGAGCCCTACATATTCTAGCATCATTTTGTTATTTTCACAGATCACAGAGCTCTCACATACATTTAAAAAAAAACGAAGTGTCCCCGGATGTCCCGTTTGTCTCACGAGCTGTCAGCTCACTCTTTTCAGATCCTTTATAAGCCTGGACCATCTCACGTTGTCCCAGACACCTTGAGTAGGAACATTGCGTCAGTTATCGTAAATGTCAACATCGAAACTATTGCAAGTGATAAAATGAGAGAATTTCAAATGAAAGAACAGCGATGGAAGGAAATAATTGAATATTTGGTGGGTGGTAAATACCCTATGAAGAAAGGTAACTTTCCCCTGCAGCATTTTGACCTGTAGAAGGGTGTCCTATATTATGTTAACGACATGAAAGATTGTGCGGTATACCAGTTAGTCATCCCCGACGCGTTAAGATCATCAGCCTTGAAACTTGCACATGCATCTAAGATTGCTGGTCACCCTGGGGTCTTTAAGACCTATATGAGAGCAAAGACCTTGTTCTTTTTTCCTAAGATGTTATCTTATATCACCAGGTATGTTAAATCTTGTACCAGCTGCCAATGGGAATCTTACCTGGGACGCGGTCGGGTCAAGAAGTACCTGCTCCGCGACTAGGGGTGAAGTTAGTATTGGTGTTTAGTTCAGTCTACACACAAGGAGACTGACTAGTATCAATCGCATTCTACACATCTCCCCCCATGCTGGGTACTGAGATGGAGACTCAGTCACCAGAAGAACTGGCTGCTCCCCACGGCAATATTCACATGGACTCAGAAAGCAGCCAGTCAGTCGAGAGTGATTTTCAAAGAGTTCTAACAAGACAACAGAAGAAACTGAGAAGACAGGATGTAAGGCGTAGTGTTGACAGTAATAGTATACACAACGGAAACGACAAGAGAATGAAGAACGATGTCAGGAAGGTGAGGGTCAGCGGAGATGGAGGCTTCTCTTCCCTGCCTCATGCACACTGGCCTATCATCACAAGTGCAGGTGTGTGTGGAGTGCAAGTGCAAGTGCAGGAATGTGCAGGTCATGATGGATATTGTCACCCAAAAGTGCCAGGAAGCTGCAGACAGGTTTATCCCCGTCCAAAAGGAGAAAAACGAAAAACAACAGAAAAACCCATGGTTCAACCAGGAATGTAAGGTAGTGAAACAACTGAGTAAAAGAACATGGAGAAACTACAGAAATAACAGAACACCAGAGAGCAGGGAGAGATACCAGAGGGCCAGAAATGAGTACATCAGAGTGAGGAGGGAAGCAGAGAGACAGTTTGAAAATGACATCGCGAGTAAAGCCAAGACCCAACCAAAGCTGCTCCACAGCCATATCAGGAGGAAAACAGCAGTGAAGGAACAAGTGATGAAGCTGCGGAAAGGGGAGAACAGATACACAGAGAATGACAAGGAGGTGTGTGAAGAACTCAACAAGAGATTCCAGGAGGTCTTCACAATAGAACAAGGAGAAGCCCCTGCACTAAATGAGGAGGCGGCAACCTTGGAAACCTAGGAGGAATTTGACCTCACCAGTGATGAGGTCAAAAGGTGTCTGCTGGAGCTAGATGTGACAAAGGCTGTTGGGCCTGATAGAATCTCACCATGGATACTAAAGGAAGGTGCAGAAGCACTAAGTGTGCCACTCTCTATGGTGTATAACAGGTCACTGGAAACAGGAGACTTACCAGAAAGTTGGAAGACAGCTAACGTGGTCCCAATATACAAAAAGGGTGACAGGCAAGAGGCACTGAATTACAGGCCAGTTTCCTTAACTTGTATACCATGCAAGGTGCTGGAGAAGATCGTGAGGAAAAGGCTCGTAGAGCATCTGGAGGGAAATAACTTTGTAACGCACCACCAACATGGGTTCAGAGATGGTAAATCGTGCCTCACAGGTTTAATAGAATTTTATGACCAGGCAACGAAAATTAGGCAGGAAAAAGAAGGGTGGGCCGACTGCATTTTCCTGGATTGCCAAAAAGCCTTTGACACAGTACCCCATAAAAGGCTGTTAAAAAAGTTGGAGCAACAGGCAGGAGTAAAAGGGAAGGTGCTCCAGTGGATAAGGGAGTACTTAAGCAACAGGAAATAGCGAGTAACGGTGAGGGGGAAGACATCAGAGTGGCGAGATGTCACCAGCGGAGTCCCACAGGGCTCAGTACTTGGACCCATCCTGTTTTTAATATATGTGAACGATCTTCCGGAGGGTATAGACTCATTCCTCTCGATGTTTGCTGATGATGCAAAAATTATGAGAAGAATCAAGACGGATGAAGATAGACAGAGACTACAGGATGACCTGGATAAACTGGAGGAATGGTCTAGAAAATGGCTGCTGAAGTTCAACTCTGGAAAGTGTAAGGTGATGAAATTAGGCGAAGGGAGCAGGAGGCTGAACACAAGGTATCATCTGGGAGGGGAAATCCTGCAAGAATCAAATAGAGAGAAGGATCTGGGGGTTGATATCACACCGAACCTGTCCCCAGAGGCCCACATCAAAAGAATATCATCAGCGGCATATGCTAGACTGGCCAACATAAGAACTGCCTTCAGAAACTTGTGTAAGGAATCTTTCAGAACCCTGTATACCACTTATGTAAGACCAATCCTGGAGTATGCAGCTCCAGCCTGGAGTCCATACCTAGTTAAACACAAGACAAAGTTAGAGAGGATTCAGCGGTATGCCACCAGGCTCGTCCCGGAACTGAGAGGATTGAGCTACGAGGAAAGGCTAAAGGAGCTGAACCTCACATCCCTGGAAAACAGAAGAGTAAGGGGAGACATGATAACCACCTACAAAATTCTCAGGGGAATTGACAGGGTGGACAAAGACAAACTCTTCAGCACGGGTGGGACACGAACAAGGGGACACAGGTGGAAACTTAGTACCCAGATGAGCCACAGAGACGTTAGAAAGAGTTTTTTCAGTGTCAGAGTAGTTAATAAATGGAATGCACTAGGAAGTGATGTGGTGGAGGCTGACTCCATACACAGTTTCAAATGTAGATATGATAGAGCCCAGTAGGCTCAGGAATCTGTACACCAGTTGGTTGACAGTTGAGAGGCGGGACCAAAGAGCCAAAGCTCAACCCCCGCAAGCACAATTAGGTGAGTACAATTAGGTGAGTACAAGCTGCTGTGGACAGTCAAACTTGGAAGAGAACACCGCACGTTTAAGTCCCTGCTGAAGGAAGGTGTGAACGGACCTTTCTTAATGGTAGGTTCTATGGAGGCAGTTGTGTTTCTTACCCAGCAAGGATATGAAGGAATTGTTATGTAAATGCCGGAGGAGAACGAGAAGCTGACGAAGGTAATTATCTACAAATACCCTCAGATTCTGGACCCCGAATTCATCCTCGACGACCAACGATTTGTGTGGGCCAAGCATCACCTTATTAACCCTTAAACTGCGCAACGTGCCTGCAGGCTCACGTCTGGTTTGCGCAACGCGCCTCCGGGTATTTGTATTTTTTACGTTCCATTCAAAACTCCCGCGGCTACATGGGGTTCACATCAGCTTCCTCAGGGATCTTGTAAACAGACGCCATCTTTAAAAAAAATCGTGGTCCACATTTCCAGGGGTGGAAGCCTCAGTAGTCTGTGAGCAACCAAGGCTGGCGCTCGCAGCATGAGCGCACAGCACTGCTGTTCAGCATGTGACCACAGCATCGAATAATAATGTCAAAATATATATATAACTTGTATTATTTAGCTATGATAGTGTTATATTAGAGCCTGAGTGTGATAATGACTGGGTACAATGTTCAAATATCAGTGATTCAATGCTGTTCACGATGTTCACAGCGCTAGCCACAGCTCCACAGCATTATTTCGTTCATCTAGGAATATTCAAATGATTTCTTCGGTTCCTTTTCAAAATAAACGTGTGGTCAATTATTCATTTACAGGAATTAGTGACCAGGATTGTGATAATAGCACGATTGTGGTTATAATTAGCGTTGTGCGTAGTATTGTGGAAGGAGGAATTTTGATGAGGGAGGGAGGGCGAGAATTGAGGTAGCCTCATTGTGTGTGTGTGGCTGCCACTCTTGTTTTGCTCACCATACTAGCTTAGTGGTTCGCTATGGGCAACACACATGTACATGGGTATATATAGTGTGTGTATATAGTGTAAGAACAGCAACAGGAGAATGTTGAGAAGAGCTATTTTGGTGAGGGAGGTGACGTAATCGTAGCGTCGTCTGCTGTGTGATTTTTCATGCAGTGTGTGGTGGCCACTGTACTGTTTGGACACAATACCGGCTTGCTTGCATAGTTCTGGTAAATAAAAGATGTAGATAGGTATAAAGAACATGTGTAATAAGAACTATAGCAATATGGTGGGAGGAGCAATGTTGGCGAGTAAGATGTTGGAGTGAGGGAGACTGGCTGGGTGTGGCTGCGCTCACTCGAGGTGTTCTGAATGTGTTCATGGCCAAATGCTCCTATTGGCCCATACGAGGCAGCTCCTATTGGCCCATATGCGGCAGCTGCTATTGGCCCATACGAGGCAGCTGCTATTGGCCCATACGAGGCAGCTGCTATTGGCCCATACGAGGCAGCTGCTATTGGCCCATACGAGGCAGCTGATATTGGCCCATACGAGGCAGCTGCTATTGGCCCATACGAGGCAGCTGCTATTGGCCCATACGGGGCAGCTGCTATTGGCCCATACGGGGCAGCTGCTATTGGCCCATACGAGGCAGCTGCTATTGGCCCATACGAGGCAGCTGCTATTGGCCCATACGAGGCAGCTGCTATTGGTCCATACAAGGCAGCTGCTATTGGCCCATACGGGGCAGCTGCTATTGGCCCATGCGGGGCAGCTGCTATTGGCCCATACGAGGCAGCTGCTATTGACCCATACGAGGCAGCTGCTACGCGATGTTCTGAATGTGTTGATGGTAAATGTATATAGTGTGTGACAGTGTATAGTGAGTACATATGTTGTAAATATACATAAATGAACATGAAACATTGGTGTGAATAACTGTATGATGGGAGGGGCAAAGTTGGCGAATACAATGTTGGAGAAGTGAGGGAGGGCTGGCTGGGTGTAGTAGCTCTCACTCGTGGTGTTCTGAACGTGTTGATGGTGAATGTATATAGTGTGTGACAGTGTATAGTGTGTAAATAGATTGTATATATACACAAATTAGCATGATACATAGTAAATATGTGCTGCATATGTGTACACAAGTTTCATGCACGTAACACAGTGTCTACGGATGGTACAGATGTTGTACTGCGATATTATAGTGTATGTGTTCATTATACATTGGATTGGCACATAAAAACAATGAAAATGTATTTGGAAAGGTGCGCAAAAAATGAACGAAAATATATTCGCGGCAACTCACGCACCCTGCCCCGAGCGCCCCACCGCCCCCGAGAGCTTATGGCACGAGCGCATGGGGAATGATGACGTCACGCTCCAACTTCCGGACCCCATAGCAGCCAAAGTAAGTACAATTTCGACTTTTTTTTTTACATACCCATACTGAGGGAAGGGTTTTTGACACTTTAAAAAGAAAAAATAATTTTTTCCAGAGAATTTATTTCCTGCGCACTGCGGGGGTGTCACATTTGGAGGCAACACAGTTAAGGGGTTAAAGGTGAAGCTAGGAATCAGGTGGTGGCTCTAGTGAGAAGTGAAGTTCCCGAAAGAGTGTTCATCACCGGGGCGGGCTACAGGCATGTAGCAAAGTATGTAGAAGAGCCCATAATATGCCTGAAATGCTGCAGATGGGGGTATAAATCCTGGAGCTGTCAACATGATTCACGATGTTGGTTCTGCAGAAAGTCTCACTTTTCTAATGTGTGTAGAAACAGACTTAACCTGGGTGAGAAAATAGTTCCCAGATGCTGCAACTGTGGAGGTGTTCACAACGCCAACTCGGCTGTGTGTAGCAAGAGGCCGAGTATGGATGTTCCCCGGCCGGTGAATGTTACAGAGCAGGCAAGAGCTCTTACCCAGACACCGGGAGCACAGCAAAACAGTCTGCCCCAAACAGCGCCAGTGAACCGGACAAATGCGTGGGTAAAGAAGTCACCTTTACTTCGTCAGGCTCCAGAAACAAGCAGCCATGCCAACACTCAGGACTCCGGCAGTGACAGTGTAACGGTGAGTGAAGTGGCTACTGTGGCTCAGAAAGAGGGCCATAATGATATGGTCAAGGGGGTGTGGGCTGAACTAAGAAAAGTTGGCGAGTTCCTCCGAAATCTTGGACAGAGAATCGAGTCCATCGAGGCGAAATTAAACGTTCAGGTGAAGGTCAAGGAAAGTCACAAAACAGTGAACTAAAGTCAGGATATAGTGGTTGAGGACAATAATGAAATATTGAGTGATGTAATGAAGGAAAGTGAAGTGTGTGTGAATGATGATAGTCGTAGTGAAAGGAAGAACTTTATAATTACACATAAAATGAAAGAATCATTTGGGCCAATAATGGATGTTACGGGACTGAAAAAAATCTCTTGAGAAACACAATGTTGCTTTTACTGGTGAACTTGGGAGGAGGTGGGAGATGTTATACACGGTATGGCTATCATTTAGTGAACTTATTGGGGATGACTTAGAAAGTGAATTGTTTAATAATGGATCACCCTAGACTGAAAATGTTGTCATGGAATGTTAATGGGTTAAGAAACAGGGTTACAGATGTTCATTGTTATGTGATGGGAAATGATATTGATGTTGTTGCTCTCCAGGAGACAGAGGATAGGAATGAAGGCTTATTGAAATTAACCCTTACACTGCTCAGGGGTCATATGGACATTTACACCCCTGTGCGCAAGAAAAAAAAAAATTCAAAAATTTTTTTTCGTCTTCTAAACATGTTAATTTGTGTCCCCTGAGCACGGAAAAAAAAAAAAAAAAATCGTAGGTGACATATTTTGGGCGCAATTGACCGAGGAAGTCTGGCAAAAAGTGGGCGTTGACAGAGCGGTCGTCAGACCCGGTCAGCGTCACCCGCGTTGACAGATGGGAGTTGCCACAAAGATATTATTACCTAATTGTTTCAATGTCTCCGATTGATTTTTTCTTAGTTTTTTTGCAGTAATATTATTCAATAGTGTGTATTGTAATATATTTATATAATAAAAGTGGTTAATAATCGCTATACTCAAAAGTATGATGTGCATATTAGTGATTCAATTATTATGTTTATAAAACAATGAACAAATAGTTTTGCTGCTATTACACTCTATACACAGGTTATATATAAGTATTGGCATGTTTTGGTCACCATAACGAACCACTAAGTTGGTATTGAGAGTCGAAAAGCAACGAGGAGTTACCGCCACACACCAGCCAGCCACTCGCTGCCACTCCCTCAACACACGCACTAAACTTTCTCCCCCAACAATACCAGTTGTGGTGTTATTACACTATATACAGACGTTATATATAAGTATGTGTATATTTTGTTCACCACAACTATACAGCTAAGCTGATATAGTTAGTTCAGGCACTAAGAGTCGTCGCTATACACAGATGGCTGCTGGTGGCTCCCTCACTCTTTCAAGGTCACACGCACTAAACTTTCTCCCCCAACAATACCTTTTGCAGTGTTATTACCCTATATACACATATTATATATAAATATCTACATGTTGTATGCACCGTAACTGTACACCTAAGCTTGTAGTGCGCCCAAAGAGCATAGTGGCCACCCTCTAAACAGCTAGACAAATCGTGCAGACGACGTCACCTCCGTCACCCATATGGCTCCTCCCAGCATAATCCTTTTGCTGTTATTACACTAATACACACATTATATATAAGTATCTACATTTGTGTTCACCATAGATAACCACTGACCTGGTATGGTGAACGCAAACAATAACAGGTGGCCACACAGTCAGTAAACGATGCCGTCTTCCTCCGTCTCTCAGCATCACTCCTCCCACAGCGCTAATTATTACAACAATCGTGCTATTATCACAACCCTGGTTATTTATATCACAGTCATTGGTCATCTGTAATATTGTCATCGCTAAATAATAACAATTATATATTTATTTTGACATTTTTTGGCGATGCTGTGGTCACAAGCTGAACATCAATGCTGTTCGCTCATGCTGCGTGCGCCGGCCTTGGTTGCTCCAACAGTACTGTGCCTCTCACACCTGAGAATATTGCCCACGATTTTTATTTTAAATGGCATCTGTTTACAAGAGCCCTGAGGAAGCTACTGTGAACCCCGTGTAGCCGCGGGCCATTTGAATCAGGCCTGGCATCCTATGGCGTATATATACGCCATGCGCACCATGGGACATGTTACTCAGGGCGTATATATACGCCATGCGCAGTTTAAGGGTTAAATGGCTATAAAGGGTTTCACCTCTTCGCTGCAAATAACATCAGAGGGACGTCGATTTATGTTAAGAACTCCATACCAGCAGAGTTAGTAGAACTCCTGTCAAAAACGCAAGGCATAGAGAGTGTCTGTGTTAAATTATCATTAACCCTCAAACCGCGCATGTCATATATAAATGATATCACTAACAAAACCGAAACCGCGCACATCATTTATATATGATTTCGTGTCTAGCGCTATAATTTAAACGCCCCGCCTGGGATAGGGGCAGCTATAGTACAGTCGACTGATAATTGCCAGATTCCACCTAGAAAAAAAATCCAGGCCAACATTCTTGGATGTTACAGCGTCAGTATTGAGCAAGCCACCAAGGCTGGTGCACGCAGCACGAGCTCACAGCACCGCTGTTCAGCTTGTGACCACAGCATTGCCTACAGATGCCATAATATACTTGTTCATGCTATTATTTAGCAGTGATAGTATTACTGAAGCCCCCTGACTGTGATAAAACTGACCAGGATTCTGATAATAGCAGGATTGTGGTGATATTTAGTGCTGTGCTCCATGGAGGGAGGAGTAAGGCTGTGGAGGGAGGGTTGTGGCATTGTCTTCTGACTGTGTGTGGCCACCATTTATTGACTGCACTCACCATACCAGCTTAGTGGTTCGCTATGGTGAACACAAATGTAGATACTTATATATGACGTGTGTATAGTGTGAGATAACAGCGAGAGGAGTAGGTTGGGAGCCGCCATTTTGGTGAAGGAGGAGCGTCGTCTGCACGACTTGGCATGTTGTTTACTGATGGCCACTATGGTCTTTGGGCACCATACCAGCTTATTTGTACAGGTATGGTAAATAAAACAGGTAGATACTTATATATAATGTGTGTATATAGCATAATAACACCACAAACAATATTGTTGGAGGAGAAATATTAGTGCGTCTGGCCTTGAGGGCGGCCGCCGATCAACTGACTGTGTGAGTAGCTACGTCTTTGTGCCTTTACTTACCATACAAGCTTAGATGTACAGTTATGGTGAACAAAACATGTAAATACGTATAAATAACGTCTGTGTATAGTGAATAAATGCAAAAACAGTATTGTGGGAGGAGAATGAGGGTGAGTGAGGTGGTGTTGAGGGAGGGAGTGGCAGTGAGTGGCTCGCTGGTGTTTGGCGGTCACTCCTCGTTGCTTTTTGACTCGCAAGACCAACTTAGTAGTTCGTTATGGTGAACAAAACATGCAGATACTTATATATAATCTGTGTATATAGTGTAACAACAGCAAAACTATTTGTTTATTGTTTTATGAATGTAATAATTGAATCACTAATATGCACACCATAATTTTGAGTACAGCGATGGTTCACACATTTTATTATATAAATATACCACAATTCACTGTATGGAATAATATTACTGCAAAAAACTAAGAAAAAATCAATCAGAGACATTGAAATATTAGGTAATAATATATTTGTGGCAACTGCCGTCTGACAGCTCGGGCGGAGTAGACCTCGTCTGGCGAAGGCTCTGCCAATGCCCCTTTTTTACCACACTTCCCTACCCTATTGCGGCTAAAATATGCCACCTACGATTTTTTTTTTTATTTTTTCCGTGATCAGGGAACAAAAATGAACACTTCCATAAGACAAAAGAATTTTTTGTATTTTTTTTTTTTTTTTTTTTGTTACGCCTGTGGGTGTGAATTCCATTTGGGCCCCCTAGCGGTTTGAGGGTAAAGGGAAGGGGAATTTATTGTAGTTAATTTGTATGTATCCAGGAACTGCTTTTACCCTCACTATCTACCTGACTGCATTTATACTAATTCTTCACTGGTCATTGGGGACTTTAACCCTTCAATTGCGCATCGCATCATATGATGCTTTGACCGACTTGCAGTAAATTGCGCATCGCATCATGTGATGCTTTGGAGTACTACGCAAGATTTAAACGGCCCGCGGATACACGGGGTTCACCACACCTTCATCAGGGCTCTTGTAAACAGACGCCATTTTTTAAAAAAATCGTGGGCCAAACTCCCGGGTGTTAGGGGCCTCAGTATTGAGTCAGCTACCAAGCCTGACGCACGCAGCATGAGCTCACAGCACTGCTGTTCAGCTTGTGACCACAGCATCGCCTAAAAATGCCATAATATACTTGTTCATACTATTATGTAGCGATGATATTATTACAGAAGACCCCTGACTGTGATAAAACTGACCAGGGTTCTGATAATAGCAGGATTGTGGTGATATTTGGCGCTGTGCGCCATGAAGGGAGGAGTAATGCTGTGGGAGGGAGGATGGTGGCGTTGTCTTTTGAGTGTGTGTGGCCACCTTTTATTGACTGCACTCACCATACCAGCTTAGTGGTTCGCTATGGTGAACACAAATGTAGATACTTATATATAACGTGTGTATAGTGTGAGATAACAGCGAGAGTAGGAGGTTGGGAGCCGCCATTTTGGTGAGGGTGGAGCATCGTCTGCAGGACTTATCATGTTGTTTACTGATGACCACGATGGTCTTTGGGCACCATACCAGTTTACTTGTACAAGTATGGTGAATAAAACAGGTAGATATTTATATATAATGTGTGTATATAGCGTAATAACACCACAAACAGTATTGTTGTATGAGAAATATTAGTGCGTCTGACCTTGAGGGCAGCCGCCACCAACTGACTGTGTGAGTAGCTTCGTCTCTGTGCCTTTACTCACCATACAAGCTTAGATGTACAGTTACGGTGAACAAAACATGTAAATACTTATATATAACATCTGTATATAAAAGCAAAAACAGTATGGTGGGTGGAGAATGGTGGCAAGTCAGGTGAGGTGAGGGAGGGAGTGGCAGCCAGTGGCAGCCAGTCACTGCCTGCCACTGCCACTCAGCATACCAACTTAGTGGTTTGTCATGGTGAACAAAACATGCAGATACTTATATATAACCTGTGTATATAGTGTAATAACTGACAAAGTATTTGTTCACTGTTTGATAAACATAATTGAATCAACAATATGCACACCATATTTTTGAGTACAGTGATGATTCACTCATTTTATTATATAAATATATCACACTACACACTATTGAATAATATTACAGCAAAAAAACTACGAAAAATCAATCAGAGACATTGAAATAATTAGGTAATTATCTCTTTGTGGAAACTCTGGCCTGACAGCTGGCGATCAACAGACCGCCTGGGACGCACGCTCAGTCAGCGCCTGTTTTTGCTACACTTCCCCGCCCTATAGTGGGCAATATATGCCACTTACGATTTTTTTATTATTTTTCCCGTGATCAGTGAACACAAATTAACAGGTTAGGAAGAAAAAATATTTTTTTTTTTTTTTTTGGTATGCGCCTGTAGGTGTCAAATGGTATATAGCTATGCGCCATTTAAGGGTTAATGCTCGGCACACAAGCCTTGGGACAGTGGGTAGTATTAATGCTAATGGGGTCAAGTGGTTACAGTTTCTACAAGATCATCCAGATACCTGTCTCTTGGGAAACAATGAACCAACTCACATCAGGGGAGGACGGCTTGACTATGCCTGCATTTTAAACTCTCAGGGGATTATGGGGGAAGCTCGGGTTGTTCGGGAACTACTTAGTGACCACTTTGCCTTGAATGTTGAATTACCTCTGGGGAAAAAACAAGTCCACTTTCAAAGGAAAAGGCTAAATATTAATGATATGAAAAATTATTTTATTCAAAATATGGGAGATTGGTATCAGCAATACACGCCGCTCTGCGTTAATAGTTTTTATGAGGACATGGTCGAAAACATAGAGAAATTAGTACAGAGGGAAAATAACGGGAGCAGGGATAGCAAGACGCATGTACCTAAGAAATTTAAATATTCCAATGATCAGCAAGGTAAGGGGTGGGAGAGAATGCTACGGAGTGCACATAAAGAATGGTTAAAAAATGGAATGAGGGATGAAGAGAAAAATACAATGTTAGAAGTGGCTAGGGAATGCAGTCAGGTGAGGAAGGAGGCGTGGGACAGATACTGGCAAGACTTTGCTCAGTCCATTAGTAATACTAAGAACCTTAAAGACATATGGATAGCAGTAAATAAAATCAGGGGTTGTAAAACCAAATTCATTGCTCACTCAGATCCAGGGAAGGTTGCTAATGAGTTAGTAGATAAATGGGCTAGTGCTGCTGGTATGGAGTCCTTACCTGAAGACACGAGTCACTATTGAGTCATAGGAAAATATTAAAACTGGAGTAACTTTATGTGCTTTAAATACAAGATCTGTAACATGCACTGAGATAACTCACGTTGAGCTACGGGATGCTATTAAAAGTGGCAGTTCTACTGCTCCGGGAAAAGATGGAGTAACGTATGACATTGTTAATTATTTATCCGGTATGAAACCTAGTCCCTTACTTGATTTGTTTAACATGAGTTATAGAGAGGGAAAGTTACCAAGAAAATGGAAGGAGGCTGTCATCATTCCTATACCTAAGGCAAACGGAGGCTACAGGCCTGTCTCCTTAACATCCTGCTTTTGTAAAATGATGGAAAGGATTTTGTTAAATAGGCTACTCTACCTTGTAGGTGATAACATGTCCAGTAATCTTTTTGGTTTTATCAAAGGCAAAAGTACTGCGGATTGTCTCTTAAAGTGTTTGTCTAATGTGGATGACAATTGTAGAGTTTTTGTTGATCTGCAAGGAGCATTTGATAAAGCCAATGGGGAAGTAATCTTATACGAATTAGCCAATCTGGGAATAACAGGGAGCAATAACCTGTATCCACTGCTACATTGGATAAAGGATTATACAAGGCAGAAAAGGTCAGGCGTATTACCAGGGATACATGTCTGAGGAATGGATGTTTCAGTTAGGTACCTCCCAAAGGGGAGTTTTAAGTCCCACCTTATTCAATGTATTAATGAACAGATTAGCATCAGAGATGTATCCTCCAGGGGTCACGACGATCATATATGCTGATGACATTCTTATACAAGGCACTTCTGGGAACAAAATTCAAACGGCTCTTAACATACTTGGTACAATCTGTCACAAGTTAGGCTTAGTTATAAATGCAGACAAAACCAAATATGAGTATAGGAAACGAAGAAATATAACACTCTAAATGGTGTGGAACTGAGCCGTGTTCAGAAGTACAAGTATCTGGGCATGTATGTTGGATACACATGTGAGAGTAAAATGCTGAAATAAATCATATCAGCACCTTATGTAAAGCCCATCTGCATCCTCTAAAAGCACTGGCTTTTTCTGGTAAAAGTGTTAGGGTACCTATCTTGCGGATGTTATACATAAGCACTGTTCGGTCCCTGATAGACTACGCAGCACCCGTTTTGTCTTACACAGGCCAAGGCAAAATTAAAAAAATAGAGCTGATACAGAATGAGGCTATGAGGATTATTCTTGGATGTCAAAGAAATGCAATGATTGAAATAATGAGAATGGAATTAAATTTACAGAGTGTGTATGATAGAGTCCGTGACATTAACACTAGAGTATCTATTCGTTTTATGCGGAGAAAAGGAGGGGATAAGCTGTTTCAAAGCGTTCAGACCTGCTTGAGTGACGTACACACTTCCAGGAAACTGAGGGAGACACGCTACACGAGGGGATTAGCTCATGACCTCAGGGAATACGATGTACTTGACTGCTGTAAACCCTCTCGACAGTGTAATAGGTCTGCTCCCTGGAAAGTACAGAAAATAGATGTCGAAATTGTACCCCTCAAGGTGAAAAAGATTCATCATGAACCGGGACAATTGCGGTGTTTGTATGGAAGCATGATATCTCGGTTACCAAGAGGCAACACTTTACATGTACAGTACAACCTCGATTCAACATACTACATGGGACCAACCCCAGTTCGTTGGAGCGTTGGATTCGTTGCAAGAGGTGACCTTCAGGAGGCATTTGTGTCAGTGTCTTTTTTTTCTTGTACACAATAAAAATGCATTATCATATTGCATTCTGTACCTATATATTATTTCTCTACTAAAAAAATACTGTAATTCATAAATTTACCTTATTGTTGGAGTTATGTCCATCTTGAAGTTTCGTGAAGTTGTGAATGCTCTACAGTAAATACGTACTGCAGTGCATTATGCTGTTAGCACTGTGTTGATTAAAAGTAGTTCTGCTGTATGTTGAGTACTACAATACAGTTTATGAAAACTATAGTGCACAAAAATTACTGCAACTTTAATTTTAACACTGTACACACTTAAATTTAACACTTATTCTAACTGTTCACGCCACACACGATGTTTTTAGAGGTTTGCATCAGCTTTGCTGGTGCTCGCTGCTGCTGTGGGTTCAGCTGCTTCTGAACTGGTGCTGGCTGCTGTTGTACCAGTGCTGGATACAACTGTGCTCGTGCTGGGTACGTCTGTTCTCGTGCTGGGTACGACTGTTCTCGTGTTGGGTTCGGCTGTTCTCGTGCTTGGTACGCCTGTTCTCGTACTTGGTACGGCTGTTCTCTTGCTGGGAACGGCTGTTCGCGTCCTGGGTACGGCTGTGCTCGTGCTGGTTGATTTTCTGCTACTAGTTCTTGCATAATATTGCTTTATTTTTGGCATTAATAAGGCACTATTAGTAAGCCCCTGAGACATTTTGTTTTATAACCAAAGAGCTGTAGTTAAAAAATGGTCAATTCCACAATTATTCTTCCACCGGCTGATAAATACTGTACGTCAATCGCAGACAAAGCTAAGGGCACTGGGTGCATACTGTACGAACGCAGACTAAGTCTGCACGTACACCCTTCAGTAGGCTGGTGTTTAAGCCAGATCCAGTAACATAAATTTTTATTAAATATCCGATTTACATCAAATTATATATTTTTGGGTTGTATATTTAGTTTAGCAACATTATTACGATAATAAGAGCTATAAAAAATACTTATTTTGGACCCGATTTATTAATTTTATTACTGTATTTCGAAGCCGTAGGTCACTGAACTGTGGCGACGAAATCGAACAAAACATGCCTGGTGTTGTGTTCGATTTCCAGTAACAAATTTCTCTCAAATATTCGATTTACATCAAATTTGATATTTTTCTGTTACATACAGGCATACCTCAGAATGCGAGTTTAATCCGTTCCTGGAGACGCCTCGCCTTCCGAAAACTCGCATTCCGAAGTTAATTTCCCCATAAGAAATAAAGGGAAATGAATTAATCCGTTCCTGACTACCCCAAAAACCCCACATCAAACTAAATTTTTATACCTAATTTACCTAATTCATCTAAATAAACCTACAAAACTATGTTCCAGTTATTACTTACCTTGCTGTCGAGTGCTGTAGGCGTATGGAAGATGGAGAGGAGTTACTGTTTGGAAGGGGAGTCCCCTTCCATAATCACATCAGGCAGTGAGGACCTTTCTGGTGTGCTCTCCCTGGGACGTTTAACCTGAGTGCCACTAGGTCCTGGTTGAGGCTCACTGCTCGATTTCCTCACCACAAATCTGTCCATGGAAGCTTGCTTTTCCCTTCTTCGCAAGCTGTCTCTGTAGTAAGGCATCACATTGTCATTGAAAAGATTAAGACAACGGCCTACTACAGCTTTCTCTGGGTGAGTCTGTTCAATAGTTGTTTGAATCTCTTCCCACATCTGACACACCTTCTTAATTACTGCAGAAGGGACATTCGCTGGTGCTGTTGCCACCTCCTCCTCCACTGCAGAATCATTCGCTGCTGTGTTGGCTTGCTGTTCCTGTTGAAGGGCTAGGAGTTCTTCGGTGGTCAGTTCTTCGTTGTGTTCTTCCACCAACTCCTCCACATCATCACCATCCAATTCCAAGCCCATTTGCTGGCCTAGACTAACAATTTCCTCAACAATAGGCACATCATTTATAGGCTCAAACCCCTCAAAGTCTAGTTCTCTCACACCTTCAGGCCACAATTTTCTCCAGCCAGAGATCAGGGTTCTATGAGTCACTTCTTGCCAGGCTTTGTCAGCGAGTTTTAAAGCACTACAAATGTTAAAATGCTCTCTCCAGAACTCTTTGAGGGTGAGGTTTGTGGCTTCAGTCACTTCAAAACATTTCCGGAAAAGTGCCCTTTCATACAGTTTCTTAAAATTCGCTATGATTTTCTGGTCCATAGGCTGAATTAGAGGAGTGGTGTTAGGAGGAAGGAATTTAACTGTGAGGAATTTATTGTATTTAGGCAACAAATCATCTTCCAAGCCTGGAGGATGAGCAGGAGCATTGTCAAGGAGAAGCACGGCTTTGAGTGGCAATTGTTTCTCCTGCAGATATTTTTCTATGGCAGGGCACAGCACTTCATTCACCCACTCCGAAAAAATAAGCCTAGTCACCCATGCTTTTTTATTAGACTTCCACATCACACACAAATGGGTTTTCTGCACATTATACTGTTTGAAAACCCTTGGATTTTCAGAATGATACACTAGCAAGGGTTTAATTTTCAAATCGCCACTCGCATTTCCACACAGCACAAGCGTAAACCTATCTTTCATAGGCTTGTGTCCAGGCAAGGATTTTTCCTCCTTGGTAATGTATGTCCTCTTAGGCATTCTTTTCCAAAACAGTCCTGTTTCTTCACAATTAAACACTTGTTGCGGTAGGTATCCCCCAGTCTCTGCAAACTCTTTAAATTCTTCAATAAATCGTCCAGCGGCTGGTTTGTCTGAGCTGGCTGCCTCCCCATGCCTTGTAACACTATGGATACCACTTCTCTTTCTAAATTTTTCAAACCAGCCCCTGCTTGCCTTAAACTCTTTCTTATCTGCATCACTCGTTGCAGGGGTCTTCTTTAGAAGGTCTTCGTGCAACACCCTGGCTTTCTCACAAATAATGGCCTCCGAAACACTATTACCCCTCAACCCCTTGTCGTGTATCCAAATTAATAACAACTTTTCCACTTCTTCAAGTATTTGTGGTCTTTGTGCCGTTAATGTTCTTACTCCTTTTGCCACATTAGCACCCATAATCTTATTTTTCTTCTTAAGTATAGTGCATATTGTTGATGTGGCTTTGTTGTACTGCCTACAAAGTTCAACAACACGTGTACCGTTCTCATGCTTCCGAATGATCTCTTGTTTCTCCTCTATTGTCATCCTCACATGAGCTTTCTGGCCTTTATCCTTACCACTGGCTTTCTTGGGACTCATGGTGAGATATATAATAACAAATTGTATAGACAAATCACCAAAAATCCAACAAAACACTGAAAATCCGCGAGAAGAATTGATGTGGGGGTAGTCACTGAGCGCGAGACAATGGTAAACTGAGGGGCAGCGGGGCAGAGGGGCGACGATCGCCGAACCACCACGCGCTAGGTCGGCCTGTATGCGTATCAACAAACTCGCGTCCCGAAGTAACCATCGCCTTCTGAGACAAATTTTTGGAGTAAATACTGCTCGCCTTCCGAAAACCTCGCATACAGGGACAATCGCATTCCGAGGTACCACTGTATTTAGTTTAGCAACATTATTACGGTAATAAGAGCTATAAAAAATACTTTGGAACTGATTTATTTATTTTATTATTTCGAAGCCGTAGATCACTGAACTGTGGCGACAAAATTGAACAAAACAAGCATGGTGTTGTTTGGACAGGGATTAGACCCGTCCACTCATGCTGGAGTTGTGCTGCCAATAATGTGAATAATTTCTCAAATAGCAGATATCTATCATATTACAGTATATTTTTGGTTTTATTTAGTTTAGTTTAATTAGGATAATAAAGAGTTATTAAAACACTAGTTTTAGAAATGATTTATTAATGTGAAATGTTCGAAGTCATGGGTCACTAAACTATGACAACACAGACGAAAGTGAGTGAAACCTCACTGTAAAGTGAGGTTTACTGTACAGTATTCCCTTATCTGTCTACCCTCACTCATCTTGTTTCATCACAGAAAATGTATATAAGAAGATTTCAGCACATTAGCTAGCTATTCACGCTTCAGCCTTTAAATTATTTTACAAAGATACGTGTGCCACAAATTGGTGAACGAAAATCATTGAAACTCAGTCGTTCACATGTGTGGACGACTCTGGCTGGTGTTTGGTTAATATACGCCACTTCTTGTGGACCATTCTGGCTGGTGTTTGGTTCATATGATTCACTTGTGTGGTCCACTTGTGTGATCCAACTTGTCTTATGAAGGAATTATTAATTGTAATCTGTGATAGAATGAGATAGTTTTCCACCACTCTGTCCCAACATCGTAAGCTTGTGGACCGCTTGTGGTCCACTTGTGTTGTCCACTTGTCATATGAAGGAATTATTAATTGTAATCTGTGATGGTATGGGGAAAGTTTTCCACCACTGTGTGAACTCTGTCCCAACATCGTAAGCTTGTGGACCACTTGTGCGGTCCACTTGTGTGATCAAACTTGTCATATGAATGAATTAATAATTGTAATCTGTGATAGAATGGGAAAGTTTTCCACCAGTCTGTGAACTCTGTCTCGGCGTCGTAAGCAAATCTGAACATCCCCCCGCTTCGGCGAACCATTGTTCGTCGAACCAGGTGAGTAAATCCGGCCTGAAAAGTGTGCGAACTAGCCGGAGATTCGTTGAATCGAGGTACGTTGAATCGAGGTTGTACTGTATATTGTGACGGGTTGGTGGCGGAGGATGGCAGGGCAGGGTGTGGTGTCCTAATAAGGGAATATACTGAGTTTGGGACTATGGACAGAATAATTGAACTCCGACTTAGTAATTATATATCATCCACACAAGCTGAACTGCAGGCTATTCTGGCGTGTTTCGAGGAAGTACGTCATGACGACAAAAATGTTTTTATATTTGTCGATAGCCGAGGAGCACTTGATTCCTTAAACAGTCGAAACTCAGTCTTCGTGTCCATAGTTGAGGATTGTAAGAAAAGGATAACTGAGATACAGCTGAAAGGTCATAGTGTGAAATTCATGTGGATTCCATCTCATGTTGGAATAGTGTTCATCGAGGTGGCGGATGACTTGGCCAAACGTGCTACATCAAAACCACAGGTTGACATTGAATGTGAATTCACAATGAGACAAATAAGAAGCAAAATCAGAAATATTCAGGCACAGGCAGAAGTGGAGAGGAGAAGTATAATGTATGAGAGAAGTCAAACCATGCAACACTACATATATGTGAGTCAAAACACCCATTTCACTTATGGTAAAAGGAGAAATGCTTGGAGTGAATCTGTGTACATGCGGCTCTGGCTTGGGTACAAATATTACTGGGAATATGGGATAGGTGTTCATGATAATGACACGAAGTGTAAACTATGTGGTATGTTAAGGTCTCACACCCTTGCCCATTATGTTCTTAATTGTCCGTTGATTAATGTATATAGAAACACTGAGATAAGGACTGTTCCTGAACAGATATCCTGGATGTGTCACAACGGAAAGGTTGATGATATTCTTGAGAGATATAAGAATTTTGCACCAAGACTGTAATCTTTTGTTGAATTATCTGCATGTCTCTTGCAAATTGTCTATACAGTATACCTAGGTCATAAAAGTATTTATGTGTACGTCTGATACCATACTACTTGTGTAAAGGAGGAAATGTATGTTTATCTCTCAGAATGTTTGGTAATATGTTTATTGTTTGTGATGTGTGTATATGTATGTATTAACACGATGTACTGAATGGGGTGAGAATAGCTTGAGCTACCTCATCCCTTTGTGTGTATTTTACCTCAATAAACTTATTTCAATTTCAATTTCAACTGCCAATGGCGAAAAGGTACCCCTAAGGTACAGGCCCCACTACAAGAGTTCCCTGAAATTTTTGAGCATTTAGATCGAGTGGGAGCCGATTTGATTGATTTACATAGTAGTCATTCTGGTAATCGCTACGTGTTGGTTCTAGTGGACCATCTGTCCCGGTTCACTACCTTGGTTGCTCTTCCTCGTAAGGACTCGCAGACCGTTGCAGACACTTTAAGTAGATTTGTCACTGTCTTTGGACCACCTAAAGTATTAGTATCTGACAGAGGTCAAGAGTTTGTTCGTAACACTTTTAACCACTTAACTGCGCCAACCGAGTATTCTTGGTCGGCGGGAAACTGCGCCAACCGAGAAAAATCTTTTTGACTTTTCGTAACCAATTCTAAATGTGTACAAGGTTGGTTGTGTACAAAATGGACTCTTAGGACCTCCAGTGAGAGGCAGCCATCTTGGAAAAAATTCCCAGAATGCCCTAGGGTTGCTGGCTGGGTTAGTACTGAATGAGCGACCATACGTGGCGCACGCTCCCAAACACCTGTCCGACGCGGTGTTGAAAGATAATGCTCTGTCGGTGAAATTCAAACCTTATTGTTTGAAGAACATAAGGGTCATAATATTGGGGAAGCTAGGCACAATAAGGACCTAACACAAAGGTCGAATGCAAGTGATACAGCACCTATGAGGACGATACAGCGAGCGTATCCAGTTGTAGCTCTGAGTGTCGCCCTTGCAATCCTATGCTATCTACAATTTGTTTAGATGATACATAGATGAATCGTTTTCTGCGTTCAGTGATGATGCATCTGATACAAATAGCATAGATGAACAGTGTTAGCGGCTTCCATGGTGGTGTTTTCCATAGATATTTTCAAGAATACCTGAATCTCTTCCTAACTGACAGACACTGAGGCTAGCTGAATCTCTTTCTGACTGACGGACACTCTTGAGGTAAGCTGAATCTCTTCCTGTGTGGGACCATACAAAGCGATTTTTTTTTTTTTTTTTTTTTTAGATATATACAAGAGTTGTTACATTCTTGTACAGCCACTAGTACGCGTAGCGTTTCGGGCAGGTCCCTAGAACACGATCCCTGCCGCGAAGAATCGTTGTTACAACCAAGTACCCATTTTACTGTTAAGTTAAACAGAGGCTACAGTTAAGGATTTGCGCCCAGTAAATCCTCCCCATTAAAGTTTGTTACTGTGTAAATAGTGTGTGAAACTGTACATATTGTAATTTTAGTGAATTTTTAACAGGTAATATTGCGACAATAAACATTTATTGTGGACACATTCCTTTTCAAGACTACCATACAAATTGATCTTTTCCTATAATCTTTTCAATACTACCTTATGCTTTACAAGCTTGGCTACATACAACCTACAAGTACTAAAGCCAAGGGTGTACGTGAGTGCGTTATTTGCAAGCACACAGAATGAAGAGACAGGAAGCGAAAATTTATCTGTACCTGGTGCACTGAGAGCGAAGTCGCGCTGTGTACCCTGGACTACTTCGTTGATTATTACTCACTTCCGAAGTACTGAGTGTGTAATACAGTGTTACTGTGTAAATAGTGTGTGAAACTGTACATATTGTAATTTTAGTGAATTTTTAACAAGTAATATTGCGACAATAAACATTTATTGTGGACACATTCCTGACATATGTATCACAGTTCCATGGAACTTTATGAACGTTCTATTGTATACATATTGTAAAGGACACAAATATGCATCATATACGATAAAAAAACAAATAAAACCGCATTGGAAATACATAAAACAAATAATTGAAAATATATTTGTGGCAACACCCAGTGCTTGAATGGCTCGCACGACCGTGTCTGGGCGATTCACGCACGGGCAACCAGGCCCTGATGACATCACAGCTCACCTTGTCTATGTCCTCACAGCCAAAGTAAGTAGAATTTGGTATTTATTTTTACATAGACATGTTCAGGGAAGAGAATTTATCATTTTACGAAGAAAAAATAATTTTTTGGGAACACTTTATTTCATGCGCAATGGGGGAATTTCACAATAAACTCAGCACAGCACGGTGGTTAAAGAAGTTTGTGAAATTTTAGAAACTCACGGCGGCTTACCATCCGCAAGCAAACGGTATGACTGAAAGAACCAATCGTAACCAATCGGGCAACCAATCGTCCAGATAGCGCGAAAGTGTTTAGGATATGCTAGCAATTCTTGCAGAGAAGAATGCTGCCACCTGGCACGAACAACTCCCCTATGTTCAACTAGCCTTGAACACTGCCGTCCATCAGTCAATTAATACACAACCACTGCTGCTTTTCATGGAGCGCTCCTGTAATTTCCCCATCAGGTCTGCTTAACAGACACGAGGGTGTGTACGGGGAGGATTATCCTTCAGAAATCCTCTCTAAAATGAGAAATGCTTGGAGGATTGCAGCTGAGGCTTCTAAGACAGCGAGGAGCCGGAATGCGCACTATTATGATAAGAGGGTTCACCCGTTGACACTTTGAGAGGCAAGCTTGGTCATGAGGTTAAATGAAAAGGCGCCTGCCAATCAAAGTAGGAAGTTAGCACCTAGATGGCATGGCCCATATAGAGTAATTAACCCTTACACTGCTCAGGGGTCCTGGGAACATTTACACCCCTGTGCGCAAGAAAAAAAAAATTTAAAATTTTTTTTTCGTCTTCTAAACATGTTAATTTGTGTCCCCTGAGAATGGAAAAAATAAAAAAAAAATCGTAGGTGACATATTTTGGGCGCAATTGACCGAGAAAGTCTGGCAAAAAGTGGGCGTTGACAGAGCGGTCGTCAGACCCGGTCAGCGTCACCCGCGCTGACAGATGGGAATTGTCACAAAGATATTATTACCTAATTGTTTCAGTAATTGCAGTAATATTATTCAATAGTGTGTATTGTAATATATTTATATAATAAAAGTGGTGAATAATCGCTATACTCAAATGTATGATGTGCATATTAGTGATTCAATTATTATGTTTATATAACAATAAACATATTGTTTTGCTGCTATTACACTCTATACACAGGTTATATATAAGTATCTGCATGTTTTGATCACCATAACGAACCACTAAGTTGGTATTGAGAGTCGAAAAGCAACGAAGAGTTACCGCCACACACCAGCCAGCCACTCGCTGCCACTCCCTCAACACACGCACTAAACTTTCTTCCCCAATAATACCATTTGTGGTGTTATTACACTGTATACAGACGTTATATATAAGTATGTATATATTTTGTTCACCACAACTGTACAGCTAAGCTGATATAGTTAGTTCAGGCACTAAGAGTCGTCGCTATACACAGATGGCGGCTGGCGGCTCCCTCACTCTTTCAAGGTCACACGCACTAAACTTTCTCCCCCAACAATACCTTTTGCAGTGTTATTACCCTATATACACATATTATATATAAATATCTACATGTTTTATGCACCGTAACTGTACACCTAAGCTTGTAGTGCGCCCAAAAAGCATAGTGGCCACTCTCTAAACAGCTAGACAAATCGTGCAGACGACGTCACCTCCGTCACCCAAATGGCTCCTCCCAGCATAATCCTTTTGCTGTTATTACACTAATACACACATTATATATAAGTATCTACATTTGTGTTCACCATAGAGAACCACTGACCTGGTATGGTGAATGCAAACAATAACAGCTAGTCACACAGTCTGTAAACGATGCTGTCTCCCTCCATCCTCAGCATCACTCCTCCCACAGCGCTAATTATTACAACAATCCTGCTATTATCACAACCCTGGTTATTTATATCACAGTCATGGATCATCTGTAATATTGTCATCGCTAAATAATAACAATTATATATTTATTTTGACATTTTTCGGCGGTGCTGTGGTCACAAGCTGAACAGCAATGCTGTTCGCTCATGCTGCGTGCGCCGGCCTTGGTTGCTCCAACAGTACTGTACCACTCACACCTGAGAATATTGCCCACGATTTTTTTTTAAAATGGCATCTGTTTACAAGAGCCCTGAGGAAGCTACTGTGAACCCCGTGTAGCCGCGGGCCATTTGAATCAGGCCTGGCACCCTATGGCGTATATATACGCCATGCGCACCATGGGACATGTTACTCAGGGCGTATATATACGCCATGCGCAGTTTAAGGGTTAAGAAGCTTGGCCCAATTAATTTTCTGATCAGGGGAATCTTTGATGACCAGGATGACACAACTATTCATGTCAACAAATTAAAGTGTTACGTTGCCAGTGAGGAACTGGAACTGTCATCAGCGATTCCCATTCCTGACCCTTCTGAGTTGACTGACCCACCTGGGCTTGTCCAAGAAGGAGAGGAGGACCCTCTGTCAACTCTCATTGGTACCCAGGGTCACCCTTGTCACCTCATGGTAACGAGGTCATGGGCGAGGCAGGGAGAGTTTCAGTAAGCTGTCTTGTCCTGGTTGATACCTGGTTGATGGGGTTCTGGGAGTTCTTCTACTCCCCAAGCCCGGCCCGAGGCCAGGCTTGACTTGTGAGAGTTTGGTCCACCAGGCTGTTGCTTGGAGCGGCCCGAAGGCCCACATACCAACCACAGCCCGGTTGGTCCGGCACTCCTTGGAGGAATAAATCTAGTTTCCTCTTGAAAATGTCCACGGTTGTTCCGGCAATATTTCTTATGCTTGCTGGGAGGACGTTGAACAACCGCAGACCTCTGATGTTTATACAGTGTTCTCTGATTGTGCCTATGGCACCTCTGCTCTTTACTAGTTCTATTCTACATTTTCTTCCATATTGTTCACTCCAGTACGTTGTTATTTTACTGTGTAGATTTGGTACTTGGCCCTCTAGTATCTTCCAGGTGTATATTATTTGATATCTCTCTCGTCTTCTTTCTAGTGAGTACATTTGGAGGGCTTTGAGACGATCCCAATAATTTTGGTGCTTTATTGCATCTATGCGTGCTGTATATGTTCTCTGTATTCCCTCTATTTCAGCAATCTCTCCTGCTCTGAAGGGGGAAGTGAGTACTGAGCAGTACTCAAGACAGGACAACACAAGTGACTTGAAGAGTACAACCATTGTGATGGGATCCCTGGATTTGAAAGTTCTCGTAATCCATCCTATCATTTTTCTGGCTGTCGCAATATTTGCTTGGTTATGCTCCTTAAACGTTAGGTCGTCAGACATTATTACAGTATTCCCAAATCCTTTACATGCTGTTTTCCTACTATGGGTACATTTGATTGTGTTTTGTACTCTGTATCATGTTTAAGGTCCTCATTTTTACCGTACCTGAGTACCTGGAATTTATCACTGTTAAACATCATGTTATTTTCTGATGCCCAGTCGAAAACTTTATTAATATCAGCTTGAAGTTTTTCAATGTCCTCAGCCGAGGTAATTTTCATACTGATTTTTGTGTCATCTGCAAAGGATGATACGAAGCTGTGACTTGTATTTTTGTCTATATCTGATATGAGAATAAGGAAAAGCAGCGGTGCAAGGACTGTACCCTGAGGTACAGAGCTTTTCACTGCACTTGGACTAGATTTTATATGGTTGACCGTTACTCGCTGCGTCCTGTTTGACAGAAAACTGAGTATCCAGCGTCCTACTTTACCAGTTATTCCCATTGACTTCATTTTGTGTGCTATCACGCCATGGTCACATTTATCGAAAGCCTTTGCGAAGTCCGTGTATATCACATCAGCATTCTGTTTTTCTTCTACTGCCTCAGTGACTTTGTAGTAGTGCTCAAGTAGCTGTGAGAGGCACGATCTTCCCGCTCAAAATCCATGTTGGCCTGGGTTGTGAAGGTCATTGGTCTCCATGAAATTGGTGACCTGACTCCTAATCACTCTCTCAAATACTTTTATGATGTGCGATGTTAGTGCAACTGGTCTATAATTTTTTGCCAATGCTTTGCTCCCTCCCTTGTGTAGAGGGGCTATGTCTGCTACTTTAAGTGCATCTGGTATCTCTCCCGTGTCCAAGCTCTTCCTCCACACTATACTGAGTGCCTGTGCTACCGGCACTTTGCATTTCTTTATAAATATTGAATTCCATGAGTCTGGACCTGGGGCCGAGTGCATGGGCATGTTTTCAATTTCTTTTTCAAAATTTAGTGCGCTCGTGTTTATATCAGTTATATTTACAGGTGTTTGAATATCCAGCATAAAGAAATTGTCTGGATCTTCCACCTTCATGTTGTTTATTGGAGTGCCAAACACGTCCTCATACTGCTTTTTTAGGATTTCACTAATTTCTTTGTCATCCTCCGTGTATGAACCTTCACTTGTACGAATAGGTCCAATACTGGCAGTGGTTTTTGCTTTTGATTTCGCATATGAGAAGAAATATTTTGGATTTTTCTTTATTTCCTGAATTGCTTTCTGTTCTAACTGCCTTTCTTCAGTTTCATATGAGTGTTTCAATTTCCGCTCGATTTCTTCAATCTCCCTGTTTAAATTATTCCTTCTTTGACGGAAAATTCGTGTCTGCATAAGCAGTTCCGTTATTTTTTTCCTGCGTTTATAGTGTCGTCTGCGTTCTCTTTCTACGTTAGATCTCTTTCTGGCTTTCCTCAAAGGAACATGTTTCAGACAGACTTGATACGCTTCTGAAGTCAGTTTTTCTATTCCTTCTGTAGGACTTGTATTACTTAGAACAGTTCCCCATGGAATGTTTGTAAGTTCCCTGTTTATTATCTCCCAGTCTATCCTTTTATTATTAAAATTGAATTTACTGAATAGCCCCTCTCGCTTTATCAACGTTTTAGGTCTATTCTGAGTATTGATGGTCGTTTGCACTTCAATGAGTTTGTGATCTGAGTATGTGGTATCTGATATCGTAATGTCTCTGATAATGTCTTCATTGTTCGTAAAGACCAGATCTAGAATATTTTCATTTCTCGTTGGCTCCGATATCTGCTGATTGAGTGAAAATTTGTCACAGAATCTAAGTAGTTCTCTAATCTGTGGTTGGTTAGGTCCTGATAGATTTCCTGGTATAATATTATTGTTTGCTATTTTTCACCTGAGACTAGGCAAGTTGAAGTCACCTAGGAAGATAATATCAGGTATCGGGTTCTCCAAATTATCAAGGCAATTCTCTATTTTGCTTATCTGTTCTGTGAATTCCTCAGCCGTTGCATCTGGCGGTTTGTATATTAGAATAATCACTAAATTTATTTTCTCTATTTTTAATCCCAGTACCTCTACCCCCTCATTTGTAACGTTTAGGAGCTCCGAGCATACAAGGTCTTCCCTAATATACAGACCCACTCCTCCATGTGACCTAATTTTCCTATCACACCTGTATAGGTTATATCCTGGAATCCAGATCTCACTGTCCAACAATTCCCCTGCATGGGTTTCTGTGAAAGCTCCAAATACTGCATTTGACTCCGTGAGGAGGCTATTTATGAACTGTACTTTGTTGTTTGTTCTTGTTTTCAGTCCTTGTATGTTGGCAAAGATGAATGAGGTTACTCTATTAGTGATAGTTTGAATGGGAGACTTTTTCGGCAAGCCCATTATTCGTGGACATAATGAGTTTGTTCTGACCAGTACTGATTGTTGTAGGGCAGTTGTCTGTCGTAGTTGTAGTTCCCTTTCGGTGGGTAATTGTATCTGTAATTCTGGAATGCAAGTGGATCTGGCATCCAGTTCCATACACTCTCCATGCTGCTCTTTTTTAATTCTCTGCCGGTCTGGTATAAAAAATTTATAGAGTTTCCTCCAAATTCATTATCCTGCTTATCCTACATTATCTTGTCCCTTAATAGTTTTTATCCGAGTTTTTAAACTGGCAATTGTTGTGGAATTTTGTCATGGTTGTATTCAGAGAACATGCCTTACCTGCCCTTGGGCTGTACCCTGTCACCACAGCCCAGGGGAGAGTTCTTGCGTCCGCCAGTCGGAGTGTTTTTCTGTCTTCCCCAGGTCTGCTTGTCCACACCGCTCTGTCCCCGGTACCAGCTACTTGTGAACAAACATTGAGGCCAGAGGGGTCACCCTTCTGGTACAGTGGAGAGGGGGTTACGTTACACCCCACCCCTCCCAACACTCCCGGTAACCCCACCACTCAGTTACCTGGGAGGGTGATAGTGGCACCATTCACCCAGCCGACACCCCACACCAAACGAGGTTGTCCAGGCCAGAGTTCCTGCCAGCAGAGCACGGCTGCCCAGATGTCAACGTACCAGTATGGTGGGCCGCTGTCTTGCAGTTCATCATCAGAAGCACCCACCTGCCTGCTTCGACACACCGGTCAGGCACACCAGAAGTGGGGGCGCGAGGTCACCAAGCGGGTATGCCAGCAGCAGTAACCTACCAGTTTCCCCTCGTCCTTGACGATACCACATCACTGAATCCACCAAGATGCGCAACGAGGCGGTCACATTCCAATGGCACCTTCCTACTGAGTGTGCTTGACTCGCCAATAGAGTGCACGTTTCGCACTATCGGCCCAAGATCAGGCACATTAGGGCATGCGTAATAAGGCGTACCGGCTCAGTAGAATGTGACATAAGCAAAGCCTGTACAGTGATGGGTCCCAGGAGCTGAAGTCGGGATCCACCTGGTCTGCTGCCACACCACCCACGCCTCAACACCTGCACCTGCTTACTTCTGTTGCAAGACATGTTGACGTCACCCTCTCTGCCCTGCTGTCACTCATCATCGACCTTCGGCTTCAAGCAGCTGGTTGTGAGATGTGCTTGCATCATCTCTCCCAACACCGTTCACCTGTGACCGGCCAAGTCCCCGGCCATAGTCACTCACCGCTGCTCTTCACACCACCACCTTCGAACAGTTAGGCAGCTTGACGAGGAGTCTGTCACCAGTAGACTTGCTCTGTCACCAGACGTACCCCGGAGCTGTTGCAAGAGGATCTCGGGGGATGTGCAGGCATCGTCGACGGGCAGAAGCTGGACCAACATCAGGTCTCCAACATTATTAATTGTAACCTGTGATGGAATGGGAAAGTTTCCACCACTCTGTGAACTCTGTCCCAACATCGTAAGCTTGTGGACCACTTGTGGACCACTTGTGCGGTCCACTTGTGTGATTGAACTTGTCATATGAACGAATTATTCATTGTAATCTGTGATAGAATGGGAAAGTTTTCCACCAGTCTGTGAACTCTTGTCTCGACATCGTTAGGAAATTCGAACATCCCACGCTTCGGCGAACCGGGCGAGTAAATCCTGCCTGAAAAGTGTGCGAACTAGCCAGAGATTTGTTGAATCGAGGTACGTGCAAACGAGCTTGTACTATACTAACCCAGCCAGCAGCCCTAGGGCATTCTGGGAATTTTTTCCAAGATGGCTGCCTCTCACTGGAGGTCCTAAGAGTCCATTTCGTACACAACCTACTGCGCACACATTTTGAATGGGTACGAAATACAGTGGTACCTTGGATTACGAGCGTCCCTGTTTATGAGTTTTTCGTATTACGAGCAGGATTTGCACGGAAAATTTACATCGGAATACGAACGTTGCTTCGGAATACGAGGGGTGTTGATACGCGTACAGGCCGACCTAGCGTGTGGTGGCACAGCGATGGCCCCTCAGTTTACCAGTGCCTCGTGCCCAGTGACTATCCCGCCTGAATTCTTCACCAGGATTTACAGTGTTTTGTTGTATTTTTGGCCATTTGAGCATAAAAATTGTTATTACATACTGTACCTCATAATGGGTCCCAAGAAAGCCAGTGGTAAGGTTCAACCTAAGAAAATATTTGTGAGTAGAGGCAGTAGAGGATGCCTTCCTCTAAGAAAATGTGTGAAGTATGAGAAGAACTGCAAAGTTTTGTTGAAAAAACTCACCCAGATAAAGCCGTAGTAGGCCGTTGCATTGACCATTTAAATGACAATGTGATGTCTTACTACAGATAAGTGTTAAAATATAGGGAAAAACAAATGTCTATAGACAGTTTCTTGGTAAGACAAGCAAGCAGTGAGTCACAAGCACGTCCTAGTGGTATGCAGGCAAAACGTGTCAGAGAAAGCAGAAATTCCCTTAGGATATTACAGGACGGCTCAGTGTATAAATCAAGTAACTGGCAACCGGTGGCATCCTGCCCCCGACCTGGGACAATTAATGGTCAACTGTACGGTCCTCCAGGGGGACCATATTTCTCCACAAGGCGAGAAGTACCCCCACATAAACTTGAACAAATAAACATATGTAATATTATAAATATACTGTATACATATTATATATACATACATATAATAAATATATTCATATAATATTATAACACCACAAACCCAACATGGGGGAGTGTGGAGGCTGCTTTAAGCCACTTCGGAAGAGTGTTGTAGGCATTGTATGTAACATTTGTAACATAAGATTTCACCTGAATTGTACAGGATTACCTACACAATATGCAAACTGGGAAGGTAACTACTGGATCTGTCAAAGTGAAAGACAGATGTGGGAAAACATTACCAAACTAATGAATAACATTCCTGAAGTACACAGGCTACAATTCACACAAAAACTACTAGAAATATATATGCAGAGTATATAAAGACAGCAACGAACTCTGAGCACAACTCAGGGACTGAGAATTTAGAGTCAAAGTAGCAATGTAGAAGGACATAGTGTCGAGTTACACAAAAATTAAGGCAATATTGTAGAGCAAACTGGTGATATGAATAAGGAGAGAAAAAATGAGACGAATGAGAACATAAATGAGAAAGACGAAAGCATCAAGGAGAAAGATAAGGGCAATACCGAGAATGAATGCAGAAATGAGAAAGTTGGAACAAAAAACACAGAGGTAGCCAAGTCGTGCACGGGTACAAACAAGAATAATACAATCACAGATGAAAATATTTGCAGGTATTATGCAAAAGGACAGTGCAGATATGGGCCCAGAGGCACGGAATGCTCAATCATGCACCCACGGAAATGCCGAAACTGGTTAGGGAAAGGCAGATGTCGTTTTGATACAGAGTAGATATTTTCACCCTAAGCTATGCAAACTCTCAGTTAATGAGAGAAAATGCTACAATCTTCATTGCCCTGATTTCCACGTCAGAGGTACACAGCGCTATATAAGAGAGGAAGTCCAATATAATAGCCCTGAAATTTTTTTAGAGGCAGGCAGAAACAGAGGGAGAAACAGACAGGCAGAAATGTGGCAGGAGTACGGATGGAGAGGGGGAAATGCCCAAGACTGGACTACGGTTCGTCATCAAGCCCACACATACTACACCCAACTGCACAGAGACTACCACACTCCCCAGTATCACTTCCAAAACTGGACAAACCATTGCCACAACAACGCACCCTGGGTCAGGGTAGAGAGGAGGGAGAACTACCAAAACCTTCCAGAAGTGACACACAATATGGACAATCATTCGTATTTGCAAACATTCAAGGTTTAAAGCCAAAGTCAAGAAATAAAGTTAAGTTCATAAATGGCCTCCTATTAGAGACATACTCAATATTTGGGGCATTCACGGAAACTCATACAAAAGATTACATGGATGGTGAAATCTGGATTCCAAATTATAATTTATATAGATGTGATAGAAAAACTAGGTCAAATGGAGGAGTAGGTCTGTACATTAAAGAGGACCTGGTCTGCACAGAACTACTAAACTCAACTAATGAGGTGGTAGAGGTACGTGGAATTAAGGTAGAGAAACTAAACCTAATTATTATTCTAATATATAAACCACCAGAAACAACGGTTGAGGAATTCACAGAGCAGATGCACAAAATAGAGAACATACTTGATAACCTAGCAAACCCAGCTCCAGATATTATCTTCCTTGGAGATTTCAATTTACAGTGTTGATGGAGTCTAAGATGGAGAATGGCAAACACAAATATCATAGCAGGGAATGACCCGGGAAATAACCAACCACAGGTCAGAGAACTTTTGAGATTCTGTGACAAATTCTCGCTCAATCAACAGATTACAGAACCAACTAGGAACGAAAACACACTAGACTTGTTATTCATAAACAATGATGAATTAATCAGAGACATCACAATCTCAGATACTTCATACTCAGATCATAAGCTCATTGAAGTGCGAACTAGCATAAATAACAGTAGTAGGTTTAAGAGACCCAACAAGTGAGAAGGAATATTCAATCAATTCAATTTCAACAATAAGAGGATCGACTGGGAAAAAATAAATGTAGACCTTGCAACCATTCAATGGGAGACAGTCTTAAGCAAAAAAACTCCCACACAGGGAATAGCTCAACTGACAGCTGAAGCTTACAAGGTCTGCTTGAAGCCTGTGCCTGTGAAGAGGGGCAGAAAGAGGACCACTCTAGAAAGAGAACGCAGACGACTGTACAGGAGAAGGAAAAAAATAACGGAAATGCTTCGGCAGACACAACTATCACAAGCAAGGAAAATAAGCCTAAAAAGGGAGATCGAGGAAATAGAACAAACGTTGAAGCGATCATATGAGTCTGAGGAAATGGAATTGGAACAGAAAGCTATACAAGGATAAGGAAAAGGAAAGATAAGGAAAAATCCGAAATATTTTTTCACATACGCAAAATCAAAATCAAAAACCTCGACCAGTATTGGACCGTTAATTACAAATGAAGGTACGTACACAGAGGACAACAAAGAGATTAGTGAAATTCTAAGAAGCCAGTATGAGGCTATGTTTAGCACACCAATAAACAACATGAATGTTGATGACCCAGACAGCTTCTTTATGAATGACATTCAAGCTGCAGATAATATAACGGATATTACCACAAACTCGGAAGACTTTGAAAGAGAAATGGACAATATGCCTATGCACTCAGCTCCTGGGCCTGACTCATGGAATTCAATATTCATAAAGAAATACAAAGTACTGTACCAGTAGCGAGAGCACTCGGCGTAATATGGAGAAAGAGCCTGGATACAGGGGAGATACCAGCAGCACTTAAATCTGCAGATTTAAGTGCTGATTTAATCTCCATTGCACAAAGGGGGGGGGGGGAGTAAAACCTTGGCAAAAAATTATAGGCCAGTTGCACTAACATCACACATAATAAAAGTGTTTGAAAGAGTGATTAACCCTCAAACCGCGCATATCATATATAAATGATATCAGTGACAAAACCGAAACCGCGCACATCATTTATATATGATTTCGTGTCTAGCGCTATAATTTAAACGCCCCGCCTGGGATAGGGGCAGCTATAGTACAGCCACGACCGATAGTTGCCAGATGCCACCTAGAAAAAAAATCCAGGCCAACATTTTTGGGTGTTACAGCGTCAGTATTGAGCAAGCCACCAAGGCTGGCGCACGCAGCACAAGCTCACAGCACCGCTGTTCAGCTTGTGACCACAGCATCGCCTACAAATACCATAATATAAATGATACTGCTATTATTTAGCAGTGATAGTATTACTGAAGCCCCCCTGACTGTGATAAAATTGACCAGGATTCTGATAATAGGAGGATTGTGGTGATATTTAGCGCTGTGCTCCATGGAGGGAGGAGTAAGGCTGTGGGAGGGAGGGTTGTGGCGTGGTCTTCTGACTGTGTGTGGCCACCATTTATTGACTGCACTCACCATACCAGCTTAGTGGTTCGCTATGGTGAACACAAATGTAGATACTTATATATAACGTGTGTATAGTGTGAGATAACAGCGAGAGGAGTAGTTTGGGAGCCGCCATTTTGGTGAGGAAGGAGCGTCGTCTGCACGACTTGGCATGGTGTTTACTGATGGCCACTATGATCTTTGGGCACCATACCAGCTTATTTGTTCAGGTATGGTGAATAAAACAGGTAGATACTTATATATAATGTGTGTGTATATAGCGTAATAACACCACAAACAATATTGTTGGAGGACAAATATTAGTGCATCTGGCCTTGAGGGCGGCCGCCGATCAGCTGACTGTGTGAGTAGCTACGTCTTTCTGCCTTTACTCACCATACAAGCTTAGATGTACAGTTATGGTGAACAAAACATGTAAATACGTATATATAACGTCTGTGTATAGTGAATAAATACAGAAAGAGTATTGTGGGAGATGAATGAGGGTGAGTGAGGTGGTGTTGAGGGAGGGAGTGGCAGTGAGTGGCTCGCTGGTGTTTGGCGATCACTCCTCGTTGCTTTTTGACTCACAAGACCAACTTAGTTGTTCGTTATGGTGTACAAAGCATGCAGATACTTATATATAACCTGTGTATATAGTGTAACAACAGCAAAACTATTTGTTTATTGTTTTATGAACATAATAATTGAATCACTAATATGCACACCATAATTTTGAGTACAGCAATAGTTCACACATTTTATAATTTAAATATACCACAATTCACTGTAGGGAATAATATTACTGCAAAAAAAAAAAAAAATCAATCAGAGACATTGAAATAATTAGGTAATAATATATTTGTGGCAACTGACGTCTGACAGCTCGGGCGGAGTAGACCTCGTCTGGCGAAGGCTCTGCCAACGCCCCTTGTTTGCCACACTTCCCTACCCTATTGCGGCTAAAATATGCCACCTATGATTTTTTTGTTATTTTTTCCATGATCAGGGAACAAAAATGAACACTTCTATAAGACGAAAGAATTTTTTGGATTTTTTTTCTTTGTTGCGCCTGTGGGTGTGAATTCCATTTGGGCCCCTAGCGGTTTGAGGGTTAAGCATCAAATTTCTAGTTTTATGGAAAACAATGAATTGCACAACCCAGGACAACATGGATTTAGAATGGGAAGATCCTGTCTGTCGCCACTATGACAAAATCACAGAAGCCCTAGAAGAAAAGCAAAATGCAGATGTTGTATACACAGACTTTGCAAAGGCATTCGACAAATGTGACCATGGGGTGATAGCTCACAAAATGAGGTCAATGGGAATAACTGGAAAAGTAGGATGCTGGATACTCAATTTCCTGTCAAACAGAACACAAAGAGTAACAGTCAATCAGATAAAATTGTATCCAAACGATGTTAAAAGCTCTGTACTTCAAGGTACAGTCTTTGCACCGCTACTGTTCCTTATTCTCATATCTGATATAGACAAAAATACACGTCACAGCTTCGTGTCGTCCTTTGCAGATGACACAAAAATCAGCATGAAAATTACCTCTGCTGAAGACATTGAAAAACTACAAGCAGATGTCAACAAAGTTTTCGATTGGGCAGCAGAAAATAACATTATGTTTAACAGTGATAAATTTCAGGTACTCAGGTACGGCAAAAATGATGATCTGAAACATAATACAGGGTACAAAACACAATCGAATCTTCCCATAGTAGAAAAACAGCATGTCAAGGATTTGGGAATAATGATGTCCAACGATCTAACGTTTAGGGAGCATAACCAAGCAAATATATTGCGTCAGCCAGAAAAATGATCGGATGGATTACGAGAACTTTCAAATCCAGGGATCCTATCACAATGGTTGTACTCTTCAAGTCACTCGTCTCGAGTACTGCTCAGTACTCACTTCTCTCTTCAGAGCAGGAGAGATTGCTGAAATAGAGGGAATACAGAGAACATATACAGCACGCACAGACGAGATAAAACACCTAAATTATTGGGATCGTCTCAAAGCTCGCCAAATGTACTCTCTAGAAAGGAGACGAGAGAGATACCAAATAATATACACATAGAAAATACTGGATGGCCAGGTCCCAAATCTACACAGTAAAATAACAACAAAATGGAGTGAACGATATGGAAGAAAATGCAAGATTGATGATTGTTGACCAGACCACACACTAGAAGGTGAAGGGACGACGACGTTTCGGTCCGTCCTGGACATTCTCAAGTCGATACATAATCGACTTGAGAATAATGCAAGCTTGAACCAGTGAAGAGCAGAGGTGCCATAGGCACAATCAGAGAACACTGTATAAACATCAGAGGTCCGCGGTTGTTCAACGTCCTCCCATCGACTATAAGAAATATTGCCGGAACAACCGTGGACATCTTCAAGAGAAAATTGGACTGTTTTCTAAGAGATGTTCTGGATCAGCCAGGCTGTGGTGGGTATGTGGGCCTGTGGGCCGCTCCAAGCAACAGCCTGGTGGACCAAACTCTCACAAGTCGAGCCAGGCCTCAGGCCGGGCTTGGGGAGTAGAAGAACTCCCAGAACCCCATCAAGCAAGCAGGATGTCCTCGCTGCCTGATGTTATAATGGAAGCGGACTCCCCTTCCAAACAGTAACACCTTTCCTCCTCTCCTCTCCTCGCCATCTTCCATATGCCAACAGCAGTCATCAGTAAGGGTAAGTAATAACTTGAACATACTTTTGTAGTGTAGATTTCAATGAATTAGGTATAAAATTTAGTTTGAAGTGAGGTTTTTGGGTAGTCAGAAACGGATTAATTCATTTCCTATTATTTCTTATGGGGAAATTAGCTTCGGTTTATGAGTTTTCGGATTATGAGCTGTCTCCAGGAACCGATTAAACTCTTAAACCGAGGTACCCCTGTATTCAAAAGGTGTTTTCTCGGTTGGCGCAGTTTCCCACTGACTGAGTTTTCTCAGTTGGTTAACAACCACAAAAGTGGCGGGCTGCCGCTGCCTGCCACTGCCTGCCACTGCCACTGCCACTCAGCATATGGTTCGTTATGGTGAACACGAATGTAGATACTTATATATAGCGTCTGTATATAGTGAATAAAAGCAAAAACAGTATTGTGGGAGGAGAACGTGGTGAGTCAGGTGACTTGAGGGAGGGCGTGAGTGGCTGGCTGGTACACGGCGGTCACTCCTCGTTACTTTTTGACTCATAATAGCAACTTAGTGGTTCGTTATGGTGAACAAAACATGCAGATACTTATATATTACCTGTGTATATAGTGTAATAACCGACAAAGTATTTGTTCACTGTTTGATGAACATAATTGAATCAACAATATGCACACCATATTTTTGAGTACAGCGATGATTCACTCATTTTATTATATAAATATATCACACTACATACTATTGAATAATATTACAGCAAAAAAACTACGAAAAATCAATCAGACACATTGAAATAATTAGGTAATTATCTCTTTGTGGCAACTCTGGCCTGACAGCTGGCGATCAACAGACCGCCTGGGACGCACGCTGAGTCAGCGCCTGTTTTTTGCCAGACTTCCCTGCCCTATAGCGGGTAATATATGCCACTTATGATTTTTTTATTATTTTTCCCATGATCAGTGAATACAAACAGGTTAGGAAGAAAAAAGATTTTTTTTTTTTTTTTTTTGTATGCGCCTGTGGGTTTTCAAATGGTATATAGCCATGCACCATTTAAGGGTTAAGGAGACATTGCGGTAGGGAAATTTTTGGGTTTTGTGTTGTGTTTGTAATGTTGGTGAGTATACTAATGAACATTCATATTATTGAATTGTTCAGCTCTGCAAAGATCTAAGAAGAGTGCTGTCTAGTAGAAAATGTAAAAAAAAAAATATCTATTTTGAGTCCCTATGCCCTAAACTGTTTTCTAGTGTATCCTGTGTAACTGCAGTATATTAGAAATCTTATAGAATATGCAAGCAATATACTAGAAAATTGTAGTGTTCATGTTGTTATACATGAAGTGCTCAAACTTGCATGCAGACACAAATTCTGAAGTTGATAACTGTAAGAAACCTAAAATGTGGCAAACACTTTTAAAGGGTAATATGGACCATGGCAAACACTTTTAAAGGGTAATATGGACCCGGTTGTGTGTAGCAAAAGCTCACCAAATATTTTGTGCATGTAGCTGGTGACGGCCCAAGTCTTAACATCGTTGGAGGTCACTGTAGTAATGCAATATACAGGCATACCTCAGTTTAAGAGTTTAATTGGTTCCTGGAGACGCCTCGTATTCCGAAAACTCGCATTCCGAAGCTAATTTCCCCATAAGAAATAAAGGGAAATGAATTAATCCGTTCCTGACTACCCCAAAAACACCACATCAAACTAAATTTTTATACCTAATTCATCTAAATAAACCTACAAAACTATGTTCAAGTTATTACTTACCTTGCTGTTGAATGCTGTAGGCGTATGGAAGATGGTGAGGAGGTGGGAGGAAGAGAGGAGTTACTGTTTGGAAGGGGAGACCCCTTCCATTATCACATCAGGCAGTGAGGACTTCACTGGTATGCACACACTGGCACATTTTGCCTGCATACCACTAGGACTTGATTGTTTTACTAAGAATTTATCTAATGACACTTGTTTTTCCCTACATTTTAACACTTGTCTGTAGTAAGACATCACATTATCATTTAAAAGGTCAATGCAACGGCCTGCTACAGCTTTATCTGGGTGAGTTTTTTCAACAAAACTTTGCAGTTCTTCCCATACTTCACACATTTTCTTAATCAAGAAGGGACATCCTCTACTGCCTCTACTCACAGCTATTTTCTTATGTTGAACCTTACCAATGGCTTTCTTGAGACCCATGGCAAGATATATAATGACAACTTTTATGCTCAAATGGCCAAAAAACCGATAAAAAACTGTAAATCCTTGTGAAGAATTCAGGTGGGATAGTCACTGGACACGAGACACTGGTAAACTGAGGCGCGATCGCCATGCCACCACGCGCCAGTCGGCCTGTACACGTATCAACAAACTCGCGTCCCGAGGTAACCCTCGCCTTCCGAGACATATTTTTGGAGTAAATCCTGCTCGTCTTCCGAAAAACTCGCATACAGGGACACTCGCATTCCGAGGTACCACTGTATTGGGTATAAATAAATACAAATTAAAAAAAATGTTATTTTGTGGAAATAATATTATATATAGTTTTGCAGTAGTAACAAGAATTCATACGGTTTTGTGTTTACAAGAAATTAAAAAAATAATTCATGTTCAGTATGCACTCGATTTAACGGCCTGTATGGGGCTATACCCAGGTCGTTAAATGCGGGGCTCAGGTATTCCCGAAGTTGTTAAGTGTCTGTAATATTTCAAGTAACATTCAGGTAAGGTATATTTTGTACAGACAGCCCTTGTGAGTTCTACCCTGTAATGTCACAGATTCACGGCACATTGTTTTGACTTGTAATGAGGCTGGAGTGTTCATTCTGTGACTTTGTTGGACATACAGTGGTACCTCGGTTTAAGAATTTAATCCGTTCCTGGAGACGGTTCATAGCCTGAAAATTTGTAAACCGAAGCGAATTTCCCCATAAGAGATAGTGGGAAATGAATTAATCTGTTCCTTACTCCCCAAAAACATCACTTCAAAGTAAATTTTATACCTAATTCATCCAAATCTACACTACAAAAGTATGTTCAAGTTATTACTTACCCTTGCTGATGACTCCTGTTGGCATATGGAAGAGGTGAGGAGGGAGAAGGAGGAGAGGTGTTACTGTTTGGAAGGGGAGTCCCCTTCTATTATAACATCAGGCAGTGAAGATTTCTCTGGAGTGCACTTTCTGGCACGTTTTGCCTGCATACCACTAGGTCCTGGTTGTGGCTCACTGCTTGATTTTCTCCCTTTTCTTACAAGGAAATGTTCCATTGAAGATTGTTTTTCCCTTTGCAACACTTGTCTGTAGTGAGGCATCACATTGTCATTTAAAAGATTAATGCAATGGTCTGCTACAGCTTTCTCTGGGTGATTCTTTTCAGCAAAACTTTGCAGTCCTCCTCATACTGCACACATTTTCTTAATGAGGAAAGGACATTCTCTACTGCCTCCTCTTCCTTCCCTGAAGATTTGTTGTACTGCCTAGCTAGTTCAACAACACGAGTACCATTTTCATGCTTACGAATGATTTCTTGTTTTTCCTCTATGGTCATTCTCACATGTGATTTCTTGCCTTGAACCTTACCACTGGCATTCTTGGGGCCCATAGGCGAGATATATAATAACTTTTATGTTCAAATGGCCAAAAATCCGACAAAAAACTGTAAATTCTTGTTACGACGTCAGGCGGGATAGTCACTGGGCACAAGACACTGGTAAATTGAGGCGCGATCGCCATGCCACTATGAGCTAGGTCGGCCGTACGTGTATCAACAAACTCGTATCCCAATGGAAAGTTCGTATCCCAATTCAAATTTTCCGAACAAATCTGGCTCATAACTCGAAAAGTTCGTAAACAGGGACGTTCGTAACCCGAGGTACCACTGTATCTGTGCAATCAAGGAACATTCGTGCACCATGTCGGCTCCAAATGCATACATTGTGTCAGTGATGGCTGACTGGTGGGTGGATGGGCAGGCAGAGTGGGAAAGCAAGCAGGGAGGGAGAGGCTGAAATGTAGGCAGGCAGGCAAGGAGAGGCCAGGAGGTAGGCAGGGAGGTTGGCAGGGAGGGAGGGAGGCAGGCAGGCAGGGAGGGAGGTGCAGGCAGGAATGGAGGGAGGGATGTGCAAGCAGGGAGGGTGAGGCAGGCAGGGATGGAGGGATATGGATGGATGGGTGGATGGATAGATGGAGGGATGAATGGAGGGATGGATGGATGTATGGATAGATGGAAAGATAGAAGGATGAATGGATGGATGGAGGGAGAGAGGGATGGATGGACGGAGGAATGGATGGATGGAGGGAGGCAGGGATAGGCGGATGGAGGGATAGGTAGATGGATGGAAGGATGGATAGATGGAAGGATGGAAGAATGGATGGATGGAAGGCAAGAGGGAGGGAGGGAGGGAGGGATGGAGGGAGGGAGGGAGGGAGGGAGGGAGGGAGGGAGGGATGGAGGGAGGGAGGGAGGGAGGGAGGGAGGGAGGGATGGATGGATGGATGGTGGGATGGATGGATGGAAGGATAGAGGGATGGATGGAGGGATAGAGGGATGGATGGATTGAGGGATAAATGGAGGGATGTATGGATGGAGGGATGGATGGATGGATGGTGGGATGGATGGATGGTGGGATGGATGGATGGATGGAGGGATGGAAGGATGAATGTAGGTAGGGAGGGAGGGATGAATGGATGGGTGTTGAGTTGAACTATGTGACCAGTGAAGCAGTGGTGTGTGTGTGTGGGATGTAGTGAGGGGGAAGGGGGGGAGTGTGTCGTTGGTGAGGGAGGGACCGGCTCACTCTGATAAGCCTATCATACTCAACCCCGTTAGCCAGATTTATTTCTTAAATTCTGGATGTACATCATCATATATATATTTTTGGTTACAGATTTTGTTTAGTAACATTATTAGGATAATAAAAAATTATAAAAATATTTGTTTCGTGAATGATTTATTGTATTAGATGGAGATTCTCCAGGCTGTCTCTGGCTGGCTGGCAATCTACTGAGCCACCTTCCAGAAGGGTCTTGGGGGGGGGGGGAGGAAGGCAGGAAGTGAGGGTGTGGGGGAGAGCAGGAGTGAGGAGTGTGGAGGCCTCACGTGGCCTGCTTGCCAAGTGAGGTCATGCGGAAAAAAAGGCAATAATACTATATAGTGAAAGAAAGTTATAGATAGATGAGTAATAACATTCATACTGTACTCCACAACACTGGCTGAGCATATTTTAATGATAATTAAATTTTCTTCCACAGAAACACCCAACTGCTTCGTATGACGAGCTGTACCTTGCAAATTTTCATATATGGTACAAACTAATAATTTGCCTCCATACAAACTACTTCAATCCTGCCTTCATATTAGAGAAAAATAATATCCTTGTTCAGAATGTTGGAAATGAATCACACGACAACTTTCACAGGAGAGAAAGCATACCAATGTGCCGAGTGCTTAGAAGAATTCTCACAAAAATCTTCTTTCGTGGAACACTTAAGAACACACACAGAACAGCCATATCAGTGTACAGAGTGCTTAGAAACTTTTTCAGAAAAATCTGTTCTGTTACAACACTTGAGAATTCACTCTGGAGAAATACTTTATCAGTGTACAGAGTGTTTGAAAGAATTTAAATTAAAATATAGTCTGGATAGACACATGAAAATACACAGAGGAGAGAAACCATATCAGTGTTCAGAGTGTTTACAAGCCTTTACACAAAAATCCTCTTTGATGGCACATCATAGAATTCACACAGGAGAAAAACCACATCACTGTCCAATATGTTTAAAAAAATTTAGACAAAAATCTTCTTTAGTAGCACATATTACAATTCACACAAAACAAAATCTGAATCAGTGTTCAGTATGCTTAAAAAATATTTCACAAAAAAATGGCTTAGTGATTCATATGAGAACCCACACAGGGGAAAAACCTTACCAGTGCTCAGTGTGCTCCAAAAAATTTTCTCAACAATCTGCTTTGGGGGTACATATGAGAATTCACACAGGAGAAAAACCATATCAGTGTTCAGTGTGTTTAAAAGATTTTAGAGGTAAATCTGCTATGATAAAACACAAAACAACTCACACTGGGGTCACACCATTTCAGTGTTCAATGTGTTTGAAAGGTTTCTCAGATAAATCTGCTCTTGAGTCGCACACAAATGTTCACTCAGGAGATAATAAATACCAATGTTTAGAGTGTTTAAAAAGCTTCAAACTGAAATCATCTCTAATAAACCATTTAAAAACACATGCAGAAGAAAAACCACATGTACATGCTAGTATAGCTTCCTCTGAGGCAATATATTTAGTTTCCGAAGGATATTATTGATAGAAACACTGAGTCATCCTGTGGCTGATTATGTCTGCTGAGTGAATTACAGTACTGCTTACCTACATAATGACTGCTTACCTGCATAATGACTGATTACAGATCACTGGCTCAACTAACTACTAATGACCTATGACCTGCCTGACTTTATTTAGTAATTTAGCCACTATACTGCTCTTGTCTGTTTTCATGAAGTTATATATAAAGCTGATGCTGACACAGTCATGGGAAGTCCTCTTCCCTTCACCACCAAGCTACCACCACCCTTCTATCCCTCACCACTAAGCTTCCACCATCCTCTCATCCTTTACTACCAAGCTGCCATCACCCTCCCATCCATTACCACCAAGCTGCAAATATAACCCCCCACCCCTCTCATTGCAGAGGCACCACCCTCCCACCAATAACCACTCTCCAACTAATAACTATCCTCGCAATTGCAGAACCACCACCCTCCCATCCATAACCACCCTCTCATTATAGAACCACCACTCTCCCCACCAGTAATAACCATCTCATTGCAGAGCCACCACTCTCCCATCAATGACCACCCTCTCATCATCACAGAGCCACTACCTTCCCACTCATAACCACTCTCTCATCGCAGAGCCACCACCTCCCTCTCACTTCTGAGCTACCACAACCCTCCCATCCATCAACACCTTCCCTCCCATCAACATCTTCCCTCCACTGCCACTGTCCAACCTATCACAATACATCCACCTTCTCTCTCACCATCCATTGCCATATCCTTACTGATATTATTCTTTGTAGTTGTATAAAGTGTGTGATTTTTTTTTTTTTTTTTTTTAAATAAAAAATTGTGAGTTTAACAAATAGACCAAACACAGATACTTTAATTCCACTGCATCAGCTCACTTAGCCCTTGCACTGCTCACCTATTTTCGGCAAAAACGTCTTGGTGCAATTGACAAGGACATATTTTTGTTATTTTTACAAATGTTCAGGTAAATTTAATGTCAAAATGTTTCCAATGTCAACTATTTCCATTTCAAAACACAAATAGTAATGAAAACATTAAAAAACATTAAAATATAGCCAAATTAAAAAACAAAAAGCACAACTCAATGAGCGCCTAAAGGCGCTTTGCGCAGTGCAGTGGTTAGACACACTCATCGATAACGTTCAAAATTGAGGTTTGTAAAGTGTACGGACAGAATGCAAACAATATACCAGATTCATACCTAGTATGAATTATTATACCAACATGGTGGTGATACTGGAAGGTGTGAGGACAGGATTCACACAATATACCAGTTTCATACCAACATGGTGTGATACTGGGAGGTGTGAGGACAGAATGCGTGCATTATCATATGTTCATACCAAAATGATACCTGAAGGAACAAGTTCAGAAAGTTTATAGGACTAAACAGTTTTCTGTGGGAAGCCTGGTTGGCTCCCTGAAGCTATGCAAACCGACAGGTGCAATATTAGTTTGGGATCATCAGTCACGGGAGTTATTTATGCTTACCGAAGACCACGAGCCAGAACCTGGTCCCCTCGGAGAGGCGCAGGGAGCAATGGCCTATGAGTGCTCTACATTTAGAGTATATCATACTTTCCATCAACCAGGGAGAGCACCCAGAAAGATAGGCGAAACAATACAAACCACAAGCTGGTGAAAATTGCAACCAACGTCTGAACAAAGCAAAATAATGCCACCCAAAAAGAAAATAAACAATCAACACCTCATTCAAGTCGTGCATTCACTCATTAGCTCCTTCCGCCTCCACCAAGCCTGGGAAGGTTATATAGCACATTTGATGGTGCTACATAGCCTTCCCGGCTTGGTGCCTTCTTTGATAATTACTTACGAACCCCTCCCTGAAGGGAGGAAAGCTCAGGCGAGCTGACAGCTCACCCCACCAACTCTTGACTGATGTGCATGCCAGTCAGATGTCACCTCTGGCCTCGCTTTCCTGTTCTGGATTTTGCCCTGTGTGGTGTAGTGACCAGGTGTTTCATTGTACTCGGGCTGCATGTACCTAGGGGTGACCTTCCCTAGGTGCCCTGTAAGTGCTACCCTAGCAAAAAGGCACTACAGGCTCACCATAGCCCGTGTTACTTGGAACTTTTTGTTCCAGGTAGCGAATCTTTAACAACAACTATCCTAGCATTTCAGGGTTATCTTCCCTGGGGAGTTTAGGACACACTCCCATGAGGTCTCCGTCACTTGGTGTAGGCTTCGCCCTTGGGGTACGTCAGGGGTCTTTGGCTTTTCGTCTTGACCTAAGTAAGTAGTGATTTGTGGCTGGATGGGGAGCACTGCGGCCGGTACAGCTTGCGAACACAGTGGTCGACGATTTACTCTGGCCGCCAGTTTGTTCGTGTGACTTTGTTTTTTTTTTGTTTTTTGTCTAGCGTTTTTGCTTTTGTTTCCAGGGGAGGTCTGCTTAGCTTCTCATTAGGTATGCCTAGGTTGTGTTGATGGTGCTTCTCTGGTTCCCTCGAGGTTTCACAATTGCTACTGGTGGTCATTTTGCCTGCTAATAGACAGGGTTCAACCAGCTTAGCTAGCCCAGGTCCTGGGTTTCCCATAAGCTTACTTCCCCTTATAGGCCTTGGAAAACCCCATTGGGCACGGGGTTATCATGAGTGTCTTCCGAGTCCTCTCTCACTTTTTGCAAGGTTGAGGGTTGTTCATTGTCCCTGCCTCAGGGAGACAATCATCCATACTGCTTCCATCATACTACCTGTTGCGTCTTTGACACCTACGACCCAGAGTCTTGCGGGATTTGTTCACCGTTTCTGCTCCAGTTTACCCATTCTTTGTCTGAAGATCTCAGGGGCCACACAGCGACTGCATTGTATGCTAGGTTTTCACTGTTGCATTGACCCAGGTTGGTCGCCCATTTGGAAGCCCCAGAGCTGCCCAGCTTGAGTTTTAAGGTCTAGAATTTGGAAGCGTTGGTCACATTGACCTTGGTTTCGTCATCACCCCTTCTTCCTTCCCAGGCAGGCATGGTTCACCCTGCTCTCTCCCCCCTCCCCTCCTGCTTCCAGCTTCCAAATGTCTGAGGGTTTGGAGTCAGAGCTGGGTTTGGCTCGGGTGGCTTAGGGGATTGCCTCTTCCAATTTGGGTGCGGAGGTAGTTGAGCTCGATTTTCTTGCCGAGGTTTCTGGGTCAACCCAGCAGACTCTCTTCTTTGAAACTTTTCCCTGGACTCTGCCTTTTCTTCAGGGGTGGTGGGCATGGATGAGGGCTCTGCCCCGAGTCATGTGTTGGGGTTACTGGGGCTTGGGAGGAGTCCGCATGGCGTGTTTGGGCTCTTTTTGATCCTGCTTGGATCCTTGTGCCTTCTGGGCAGGGGTTATTGCCTCAGGGGTGGGGGTTTTCATACAGTACTTGCCTTCCCTGTATAAATTTGAGTTGGGTGTGGAGTCCCCTCGGGTTTCTTTCCGGATGCCTTTGGGTTCCTCGGATTCATCTTTCTGGAGTTTACTTCCTCTCGGATTTCCCCTGTGGAGGTTCAGGAGGCTTTTTGTGTTTATCTCCTGCAAAAAAACGGGTTACGCCTCTATAATGGATCCGGCTTCATTTGAGTTAGGTTCCTCTTCCCCATATTGGGTGTGTTACGAGGTTCCAGAGTCTTCCTGGCTGGCAGACTGCCCTTTATTCTCTCTGGGAATGTAGCTTGGGTTTTGTTGTATCCGCACGCTTGATTGGCGGGAGGTTACTTCGGTGTTGCAGGTATTCTTGTGGGGCTCAGTGGAGTTCCTCAATGAGTGTCCACTTAGGATGGACAGTAGAGCAACGGTCTTGCTTCATGCAGGTCGGCATTCAATCCCCGACCTTCCAAGTGATTAGTTACCATTCCTTAACCCCGTCCCATCCCAAATCCTTATCCTAATCCCTTCCAAGGACTATATTGTCGTAATGGCTTGGTGCTTTCCCCTGACAATTACCTCCCTCCTCAATGAGTGCTTTTTCGTCCCTGCGCTTTCTTGTGGTGTGGGTCTGGTTCAGTTGCATGCTCGTGTTTTCATTCTTTCGGCTGCTTTGGCGGCTGAGGACCATCGGATTCGAGGTCATTTGGCCTCAATCTTGCACTTCTTCGGTTTTCTGGAGCTGTCCTCGGATTGGCTTTTGGAGTATATGGAGGCGTTGAGTGAGGGGCCTTTGGCTGAGGTTCTGGTTTTGGCTGCCCTGCTGAAGCTGTTTGCGCCGATCCTCTGGGAGGCTGTTTTTATGTTTTTCACCTCTCGTCTCGCATCTTAGCAGGGCCGTCCTTGCTCTCTCTTTGGATTCCACTTGGGCCCTGGCTTTGCAGTCTTCATCTCCATTCTGTCCAACACCGGAGGACAGTGTTGTCCAGTTTTTGTCAAAGGCTACCACCAGTTGCCGCCCCATTTGTTACTTGTTGGTGCTCTGGGGGGGAAGGGGTCATTTCCAGACCTCTCAGAGTGGTTGTGCCAGGGCTTGGGTTTCGTTGGGTTGAGGTGGGCCTTTGGTTCCAGTTTCCGAGCCAGTATGTTCTCCGGGTCCTTTGTCTGGTTGACGCGTGGTCACTCTGTGCGAAAGTCGGCTTCTCGGAGAGCGTGGAAGTTCGATGTGACCAGAGTCGGGCTGTCTGCTCTGTGCCGAAGGTGAAGCGTCTTGGGGTCGGTTGGAACTGTACACAGCAAGTGCTACATTCTTGAGGTTGAAGGTGTGCAGTAACTGTCAAGCGTCTGTACTGAAGTTAACTGAACCACTGTTGAAATTATTCTGATGATTACTTGATTGAGTGATAAAGATTAAGCCACCCTGAAGGTGGCACAGGCATGAATAGGCCACAAGTGGAGACACTTTTGAGCCACTACTAGTACCAATAGCTGATACTAAAGATCTGTGGATGGATGGGGGTCTTTGTGGTGGATTACAGCCTCAGATTGCTGATTGTACCAGTTATGGAGCTGGTGGGTTAGTGTAGACCTCTAAGTCTTTTGTGTTTGGATTTGCTGAGCCATGCTGTCGTTGGAGTTTGGTGAGGTGGCCTCCATGAGGTGGTCTTGTATCAAATCACTGTTGTATTTGTGCTGCGGTGGTGGAGCTCCTACTAAGATTTCCTTGTATGAAGAGTCTGTAACATCTGTAGTTGGTGCTTTTGTCTTTCGTCTCGCACCCTGAGGTAGGCTCAGGTGTCATGGATTAGTGGTAAAAGCTATTTCAGGAGCGTTGGTGGTGCTGTTAGTATTTGTAGACAGCACATCTGCTAGCGCATCTGCGGAGATGGTTATGGTAGGAGTGTTGAGAGCTTAAGAGGGAAATACCTCTGTGCCACCCGAATCTTGGGTTGTTCTGGAGTCTGTGTTGAGATCAACCTCGTGGTCGTCCTGGTGGTAGTCTCCAGAGTGGTAGTGAAGTCAGTGAGACTTGGGTCTGGGGAGATGATGGGATCCAGGCCATTGGCTAGGTACAGCGCATTGAGTTCCTTGACGAATTGTTGAGTGTCTGGTCCGGCAAGCCTCTCCGCTAGTCGAATAAGACCAGGTATACTGTTTGCATGTGATGCAAATAACTGTGAGGATGCAGGTTGGTCCTTAGGTCCCTTGTGTGGAGGCTGGGTGCCCTGTTGGGTGGAGTCACTGTTTGATAGGACTGGGAAGTCTTCTGGTAGGTTGATGGGAGCTGAGGTGCTGGGTTTGGTGCCGGTGGTTCCGGTGGTGGAAGTAGAAGATTTCTCTTTATTGGATTCTGCCTGGATCCTAAGGATTTCCTGTCTTCAAGGGCAGCGGTGGAAAATTGAAGGGTGAACACCACTGTGGAGCAGGCAGCAATGGGGCTTTGACTTGCAGTTGGAGTAATGATGGTCCTGAGCACTAAAGCTGCATTTCTGGACAGGGTGCAGACACTTGTTGGTGGGGTGGAGTGAAGTGAAGAAGGATTCCACTCTCCCATTTGGAAGGGTGGAATCTTGATGCGGAAGCAGTGGAGACCATGTGTGGCAGCCTGGTTGGCCGCGGCAATGGTGGTGAAGGATATCTTCATGGTGGGGTGCTTGTCATCATCAGTATCGGGGCTGCAGAATATAACATCGGATACCCTCCAGGTTTGGGTTTTCTTCCTCGATGTTGGTAATGATCTCCATTTGTTCTTGGTCCACGATCCAGAGGCTGGTCCCGCTGATAAATCGGCCAGCGGTGTAATGATGTGAGAGGAGAGAGGATAGAGGTGGTGCACTTGGCGAAGTGTGCGATCGAATTTTTTTCTTTTTGAGATCCTCCATACACGAGAAATATAGCTCAATATTCTCCCCTTCTAGACCAAGGTTGATGGGTGTAATGCTGGCGCCTTCTTTTAGGATTTTCAAGACGTTGCTTTTGGTGAAAGCATGGCCGTCCAGGGGGCGAGTGATGATTACTCTATTGATGAAGATTAAGCTACCCAAGAAGTGGCAAGGGGCATGAATAGCCTGTAAGATGATTACTCATTTCTCAATTGCTTATATAATCAAAACACACACCTCACCTAATAGCTAGAAGGAATGTTAACTGTAATTAGGGAAGAGGTGTGAGTTTTGTCATTAGTGAATTAAGTAGACTTAACAAGCCCATCTCATTAAGCTAATGAGAGTTTGAAGCTAGTATATTATTGATATAATACACTCGTTTCAATGTCTTGGGTCGACATTTGGGCACGGGGGTTTTGGAGTTCCAACAGGGTCCTGGCTGTCAGATATTTTGTGAACGTTCTGGGCCCTCTCCAGTCTTCTGTTGCATTGAAGTGTCTGTCACAGCCTTATGTATCGTCTTCATCTTGAGACTTGCATTGCTGCTGCCTCCTGAGTAAGTCCCTCTTTTTCATATCTGTAGATAGTTAGCTTCAGGGAGCTGACAGGGCTCCCCACAGAAAACCATCGTTGAATGTAATGAAACTCCATTTTCAGGGTGTGGCCCGGGGGCTCCCTGACACCCTCCCTCCCTCTGGTCAGCTGTTTTTCCTCATTCAAGAACTGGTGGGTTGAGCTGTCAGCTCGCCTGAGCTTTGGGGGGATGGGAGGCATTAACGAGTGAATGCGCTAGTTGAATGAGGTGTTGCTTGTTTGTTTTCTTTTAGGGGGGAATTATTTTGCTTTCTTCGGACATAGGTTGCAATTTTCACCAGCTATTGGTTTGTATTGTTTCAACAATCTTTCTGGGTGCCCTTCCCGGTCGATGGCAAGTATGACATATTTATATGTGGAGTGCTTATAGGCCATTATAGGCCTATACCTCTCTGAGGGGACCAGGTTTTGGCTCGTGGTCTCTGATAGGCATAAAGAACTCCCATGACTGATGACCCCAAACTAATATTGCACATGTCAGTTTGGATAGCTTCAGGGAGCCTCTGGGGTTCTCACAGAAAATGTCATTTCATTAAAAAAAAAATACTGCATTTAATACATACATACAATGCCTAAAGCCACTATTACGCAATGCGTTTCGGGCAAGAAAAACATTAATATCTAGAACTTAACACTAATTGAGCATAAAGAATAAAAAGTGTTGAGAACAAATACAATTAAAGATAAAAAAAAAAAGGGGGAACATGACTGAAAAAGCAGCACAAATACAATAGGTTGACAAACAGTGTTGATTAAAAAAAAATAACAGACATGGGTTGACAATAGAGGAGTGAGGTAGGTTACAGGGAATTTATTAGGTAGTGTTTAGTTTTTATCTTAAACTGGTTGAGAGAGGTACAGTCTTTAACATGGTTGGGAAGGTCATTCCACATTCTGGGTCCCTTGATTTGTAGAGCATTTCTAGTTTGATTAAGTCGTACTCTAGGAATATCAAAACTGTATTTATTTCTGGTGTGGTGCTCATGGGTTCTGTTACAACCTTCAATGAAACTTTTGAGGTCACGATTGGCATTACAGTTCAGCGTTTTATATATGTATAATACACAAGAGAGAATGTGCAGTGACTTAATATCTAACATATTCAGAGATTTGAGTAAGAGTACCGAGTGATGTCTGGGGCCAGAGTTGGATATTGTCCTAATAGCAGCTTTGTGTTGGGTAATTAGAGGACGTAAATGATTTTGGGTAGTAGAACCCCAAGTACAAATACCATAGTTGAGGTATGGATAGATGAGGGAGTAATAGAGAGTAACCAGGGCAGGGCGGGGTACATAATATCTGATCTTAGAATGCCAACAGTTTTTGAAACTTTTTTTGATATATTTAGAATGTGTCCCTGGAAATTCAGCTTGTGGTCGATGAGAACGCCAAGGAATTTGCCATCTAATTTGTTACAAATTTGGGTATTGTTTATTTTGAGATAATGTTTGTTTGTTTGTACTATACATTTCCTATATACTATATATATATATATATATATATATATATATATATATATATATATATATATATATATATATATATATATATATATATATATATATATGTCTATATAGTGCACTTGATATTTATATATTCCTATGTACTATACATATATTGTTAATGTTTGTATTATACATTTCCATTACTAGGTATTACCCAAAGGAATAAAATATTGTTCAGTTATTGTATTTTTATTCTTCAAGTTTGTGGTAAATATCTTGAATGTCTCATTGCATGATTTGAAACCTAAAATATCCCAGTATAATACCCAGATGTGTGTGTTCTTCCCAGTACAGTATTCTGGGGAGTTTGCACACCCTGTTACAGTTCTCAGATGTATTCACCTATTTGTATTCTCCTAGTTGTGCTTTCAGGGGTTGAGCTCTGCTCTTTTGGCCCGCCTCTCAACTGTCAATCAACTGTTACTAACTACTACTTCCCCCCCCCCCACCCTCCAGGAAGCAGCCCATAACAGCTGTCTAACTCGCAGGTACCTATTTACTGCTAGGTAACAGGGGCATCAGCGTGAAAGAAATTCTGCCCATTTTGTTTCTGCCATCACCGGGATCAAACCTTGATCCTAGGATTACGTGTCCAGAGCGCTGTCCATTCAGCTATCAGGCCCCCTGATCTGGTGAGTCAGGGGGGGCCTGATAACTGAGGTGTGGTTTGCTCTTCACAGTACAGTACCCTGGGGGTGTTTATTTATTGCAGTGCAGTACCCTATGGTGTTTGTTCACCCTAGTACAGAACCCTGGGGTGTTTGTTTACCTCAGTACAGTACCATGGAATGTTTACTCAGTTCTGTACCCTGGAGTGTTTGCACAGTTGACTACCATGTGGGTGTTTGGTTACCCCAGTACAGTGCACTTGAGTATTTACTTACCCTAATACAGCACCCTGGGGTGTTTGCTTTCCCTAGTGCAGTACCATGGGATGTTGGCTTACCCCCCTCCCCCAGTACAGTATCCTGGGGGTGTTTGCTTACCCCAGTACAGTACCCTGGGGTGTTTACTTCCACCAGTACAATACCCTGGGACGTTTGCTTCCACCAGTACAGTTCCCTGGGGTGTTTGCTTCCACCAGTACAGTTCCCTGGGGTGTTTGCTTCCACCAGTACAGTACCTTGGGAAGTTTGCTTCCATCAGTACAGTAACCTGGGGTGTTTACTTTCAACAATAATAATAATAATAATAATAATAATTTTTATTTAGGCAAAGGTACATACATAAAGAGATTTTACAAAGTTTGTTGGCTTTATAGATAAGAGCTAGTACATACAATGCCTAAAGCCACTATTACGCAAATCGTTTCGGGCAGGAAAAAACACTACTGACTAAAGCTTAAAACTAATGGGTAAAAAGAAAAAAATGCGTTGAGTACAAATAAAAATAGAGGTAAAAGAGGGGGGAACATTGTTGAAAAAACAGCACAAATACAATTAAAAATTATTACAGAAAATTACATTAAAACAGCGTTGATTTGTAAAACAAAAAAAAAAAAAAAAAAAAAAACATACATGGGTTGACAATAGAGAGGTAAGGTAGGTTACAGGGAATTTATTAGGTATAGCTTCGTTTTTAACTTAAACTGGTTGAGAGAGGTACTGTCTTTAACATGGTTGGGAAGGTCATTCCACATCCTGGGCCCCTTGATTTGAAGAGCATTTCTGGTTTGATTAAGTCTTACTCTAGGAATATCAAAACTGTATTTATTTCTGGTGTGGTGCTCATGGGTTCTGTTACAACCTTCTATGAAGCTTTTGAGATCAGGATTGGCATTACAATTTAGCGTTTTGTATATGTATAGTACACATGAGAGAATGTGCAGTGACTTAATGTCTAACATATTCAGGGATTTGAATAGGGGTACCGAGTGATGTCTGGGGCCAGAATTGGATATTGTCCTAATAGCAGCTTTGTGTTGAGTAATTAGAGGACGTAAGTGATTTTGGGTAGTAGAGCCCCAATACAGTACCCTTGGATTTTTGTGCACCACAGTACAGTACCTTTTTTATGCTGTACTTAATTTTGGGCAAAAAATTACAGATGATGATATCACATATCATAAAAATCTTTGAGAGAGTGCTCCGAAGTAAGATCACAAAATACATGGAATCACAGCATCTCCATAACCCCCGGACAACATGGTTTCAGAACAGGGCGCTCTTGCCTGTCACAGTTGCTGGACCACTATGACATGGCATTAGATGCCATGGAAGACAAAAAAATGCTGATGTAATTTCAGATTTCGCAAAAGCCTTAACCCTCAACCGCGCATATCATATATAAATGATATCAGTGACAAAACCGAAACCACGCACATCATTTATATATGATTTCGTGTCTAGCGCTGTAATTTAAACGCCCCGCCTGGGATAGGGGCAGCTATAGTACAGCCACGACCGATAGTTGCCAGATGCCACATAGAAAAAAAATCCAGGCCAACATTCTTGGGTGTTACAGCGTCAGTATTGAGCAAGCCACCAAGGCTGGCGCACGGAGCACGAGCTCGGAGCACGAGCTCACAGCACCACTGTTCAGCTTGTGACCACAGCATCGCCTACAAATACCATAATATAAATGATACTGCTATTATTTAGCAGTGATAGTATTACTGAAGCCCCCTGACTGTGATAAAACTGACCAGGATTCTGATAATAGCAGGATTGTGGTGATATTTAGCGCTGTGCTCCATGGAGGGAGGAGTAAGGCTGTGGGAGGGAGGGTTGTGGCGTCGTTTTCTGACTGTGTGTGGCCACCATTTATTGACTGCACTCACTATACCAGCTTAGTGGTTCGCTATAGTGAACACAAATGTAGATTATATATAACGTGTGTATAGTGTGAGATAACAGCGAGAGGAGTAGGTTGGGAGCCGCCATTTTGGTGAGGGAGGAGCGTCGTCTGCACGACTTGGCATGTTGTTTACTGATGGCCACTATGATCTTTGGGCACCATACCAGCTTATTTGTTCAGGTATGGTGAATAAAACAGGTAGATACTTATATATAATGTGTGTATATAGCGTAATAACACCACAAATAATATTGTTGGAGGACAAACATTAGTGCGTCTGGGTCCATAGAATTACCCAAGTCGGCCCAAATCAGGCCAAAACTACCCAAATCGTCCTAGCATTACGTAAGTAATGAAGAAATATGGTATATTTACTTACTATAATGTTGGTGCTACACGTAGAACATGATCAAACCCATTTTTACTCTGAAATAATCTAATTTCATAACGAAATGAGACGTAAATATATGAGAGGTGACGCCATAGGAAGTCGACGGTCCAAGCGACAATTGTGTGGAGCGACTTATCCAAGATATATGGTCGCCTGGAGAGTGTTTGCTGCCATAACAGCCTCCTGTACACAGTGATCCAGTCGTCATATTTCATGTCTCAAATTGTCGCAAATTTAATTGGTAATATTAACAAGTAGAATGTGTATTTATAATAATATTTTTCATAAACAGCCACAAAATTTTTAATATTTATTAAAAAAAAGTGTCTGGAAGTTAAATAAATTCCACATGACAATAAATTTGTTATATAGATACTAGCGTTATTCGTTGGTATGCGTTCGCTATTTAAACTACTCCAGTCCTTTTCGTTCATAGAACACCGAACCCTACACGCTCTCTGATATATTGCTTAATTAACAAATATTCACAAATAAAGATTATATTTATATATGTTATCAGAAAGGCAGATATAAAATAGTTTGTGTTAATGCATCACAGAGATTATACCTTATTAGAGAGGAAAAATATTCATATTTTAAACAAGGCTTCTTGGCCGACGCTCTCCCTTTCGATGGGAACTATGACCTTTTGAAAATCAATGTTAATTGAATCTATATATTGTAAAAAACAAAGTTTTTTATGTCATCAGAAAGACATATAAGCTGCATGTTAATACTTTGGTATAAATATAACTGAAGTGAAAGTGAAGATATATGCCTTTTTATAGTTACTTGATGGCTCGCTCAGGGAGTGTGAAGGCCTGCACACAAGCCAATCAATTTTATAATTAATGTACATATATGCAAAGTAACGTCAAAGGTTTTTATTTCAGAATAAAGACAGATGTAGACGATAATGTAAATACATTTCAAGGAAAACATATCTTAAATGAAAGCAAAGATATGGTCAAATAAATAGGCAATACCACACCATCGCCAGTGTCCGGACACATGAATATTCGCATTAGGTAGGTGAAAGGAAATGTACCCAACCATTTCCATTTACGCGACCAGTTTCCGTTCTTATGTTCTTACATTTATTGAAATTTATCATCATCATCATTTACAGAAATAAATTAACATAAAAATGTAGTAATTTTAATACACAAAACAGAAGTAGATTATGTATGTAAATTATGACGCAGTATAGGATCACTATTGCAGAACTATTCGCATACTTTGCGTCATTATATACAGTACTGGAATTTAAAAAAAATCGCGGAATTCAGAGATAACACCATCATTGGTGTCCAAGAAAAGTGTAAGTACTTCATTTATAATGATGTGCTGCCCGAAATCTTAGCGAAGTATCTAAAATTTGCTTACTGTAAGTAATTCATGCAAATGATTGTAAAGCCGTCGCCCAGTTGGGTGGGTGTGGAGCACATGACTGTTAAGCTGCCGCCCAGTTGGTTGGGTGTGGAGCACATGACTGTAAAGCTGCCGCCCAGTTGGGTGGGTGTGGAGCACATGACTGTTAAGCTGCCGCCCAGTTGGGTGGGTGTGGAGCACATGACTGTAAAGCTGCCGCCCATTTGGGTGGGTGTGGAGCACATGACTGTTAAGCTGCCGCCCAGTTGGGTGGGTGTGGAGCACATGACTATAAAGCTGCCGCGCAGTTGGGTGGGTGTGGAGCACATGACTGTTAAGCTGCCGCCCAGTTGGGTGGGTGTGGAGCACATGACTGTTAAGCTACCGCCCAGTTGGGTGGGTGTGGAGCACATGACTGTTAAGCTGCCGCCCAGTTGGGTGGGTGTGGAGCACATGACTGTAAAGCTGCCGCCCAGTTGGGTGGGTGTGGAGCACATGACTGTTAAGCTGCCGCCCAGTTGGGTGGGTTTGGAGCACATGACTGTTAAGCTGCCGCCCAGTTGGGTGGGTGTGGACCACATGACTGTTAAGCTGCCGCCCAGTTGGGTGGGTTTGGAGCACATGACTGTTAAGCTGCCGCCCAGTTGGGTGGGTGTGGAGCACATGACTGTAAAGCTGCCGCCCAGTTGGGTGGGTGTGGCGCACATGACTGTTAAGCTGCCGCCAAGTTGGGTGGGTGTGGAGCACATGACTGTAAAGCTGCCGCCCAGTTGGGTGGGTTTGGAGCACATGACTGTTAAGCTGCCGCCCAGTTGGGTGGGTGTGGACCACATGACTGTAAAGCTGCCGCCCAGTTGGGTGGGTGTGGAGCACATGACTGTTAAGCTGCCGCCAAGTTGGGTGGGTGTGGAGCACATGACTGTAAAGCTGCCGCCCAGTTGGGTGGGTTTGGAGCACATGACTGTTAAGCTGCCGCCCAGTTGGGTGGGTGTGGACCACATGACTGTAAAGCTGCCGCCCAGTTGGGTGGGTGTGGAGCACATGACTGTTAAGCTGCCGCTAAGTTGGGTGGGTGTGGAGCACATGACTGTAAAGCTGCCGCCCAGTTGGGTGGGTGTGGAGCACATGACTGTTAAGCTGCCGCCCAGTTGGGTGGGTGTGGAGCACATGACTGTTAAGCTGCCGCCCAGTTGGGTGGGTGTGGAACACATGACTGTAAAGCTGCCGCCCAGTTGGATGGGTGTGGAGCACATGACTGTAAAGCTGCCGCCCAGTTGGGTGGGTGTGGAGCACATGACTGTTAAGCTGCCGCCAAGTTGGGTGGGTGTGGAGCACATGACTGTTAAGCTGCCGCCCAGTTGGGTGGGTGTGGAACACATGACTGTAAAGCTGCCGCCCAGTTGGATGGGTGTGGAGCACATGACTGTAAAGCTGCCGCCCAGTTGGGTAGGTGTGGAGCACATGACTGTTAAGCTGCCGCCAAGTTGGGTGGGTGTGGAGCACATGACTGTAAAGCTGCCGCCCAGTTGGGTGGGTTTGGAGCACATAACTGTTAAGCTGCCGCCCAGTTGGGTGGGTGTGGACCACATGACTGTAAAGCTGCCGCCCAGTTGGGTGGGTGTGGAGCACATGACTGATAAGCTGCCGCCAAGTTGGGTGGGTGTGGAGCACATGACTGTTAAGCTGCCGCCCAGTTGGGTGGGTGTGGAGCACATGACTGTAAAGCTGCCGCCCAGTTGGGTGGGTGTAGAGCAAGACTAGTAATTGGACGACTCACCATAGATGTAAAGTGCCTAGTATAGTGACTTGTGAGCCTTTTGTTGAATCACTTGTGATACAAAGATTATTGATGTGTGTATTTGTGTGGGTGATTGAATATGTATGTGAATGTATATGTATGTATATGTATATATGCAATTGACGATCACGAAACAATAATCATTTGTATGCGGAAAATTCCATATTTCATTTCTCTGGATTTACCGCATATGTATATATATGTACATGTATGCATGATTATGTGTACATGTATATATAACATTAATAAGAGGAAATGAAGATGAAGAAATGATAAAAAGAATGGCAATAGTGGATAGTAGTAACACACTTAAGAATTATTCAGTAATAAATACAAACTCGTCCTTCACCTATGATAAAGGAAAGTCAACTTGGAAGGATTCAATTTACATGAGATTAAGATTAGGATACAAATATATCTGGCAATACGGAGTTGATGTCAGTGAAAAAGATAAGGAGTGTAAATTATGTAGTATGCCGCACGCCCACACCTTAGAACATTATGTATTAGAGTGTCAACTTATTGATAACTATAGAAATAAGGAAATAAGTAATGTACCACATCAAATTGTTTGTATGTGTGATAATGGTATGATAGACAGTATACTTAGGAGCTACAAAAATTTTGCCCCAAGAGTGTAACAATTGTATGCTGTACTTACTATATTAACCTGCAATGTTAAATGGGATTCTTGTAATGTTAATTGTCTATTTGTACTTACTGAATTTGTGCGCCCCTTGAGGGACTTGAAGTAGAGGGGGTAGAAATAGCCTAAGCTACTCTATCCCTTTGAGATGTATTTTTTTCTTGTTTCAATAAACATACTTGAACTTGAACTGTAAATATTTGTGGCTTCCTGACCATAAAGTTGCCGCCGCAGTCGAGGGTAAGAGACCGGATGTACCCAGTATACAAGCCGCACTAGCTATTAGTTCATAAAAGCTGACAACTTACCCAGATAAACATTACTTCCTAATTATATATATATATGCAAATAATACAATTAAAATGTTTAAAACGTGATTATATATATGTATCATGTGGACAGTTTTTAATGTAATTTTTTTCTCCTGATATTCGGGTTCTTTATTATGCTTCATCTTGAGGCAAAGCCCAATACCTTACGCCATATTGATGCTCTGTCTACAGATCATTCTCTCTCTCTCTCTCTCTCTCAAATCATATACATTGATGGTTTCCTACACCGCCACACGGGTGCAGCTGCAAGTGCAGTTGCCTCTACCCATCAGACAGAACTATTTGCCTTGCTTGTTACACTAAAATGTGTACAAGTGTGTGTGTCTATGTATGTATTAACACGATGTACTGAACGGGGTGAGAATAGCTTGAGCTACCTCATCCATTTGTGTGTATTTTACCTCAATAAACTTATTTCAATTTCAATTTCAATTCAAGTCTCCAAACTTGATGCATTAATTGTAAGTGATTTTCTACCATCCTGCATTAATTGTAAGTGATTTCTATCATGCTTAATTGCGCGCAACTCTCTAAGACACAATTGTAACATGACCGTGTCTGAAGCTAGACAGAAAACACAACATTATTAGTAATGGTAATATAAGCCATTTCATGTGAATTCCATCTTCGTTGACCTCCGAAACTTGAGGAATGGTCCAGAAAATAGCTACTAAAGTTTAAGTCAAGTGTGAAGATACTTTAGTTGATACTTAGATACTTCCAATAAGTGTAAACATAAGTGCTGACGATGCTACCTTCCTCTATTCAGACCCCAACCCAAACGCACTACATAATAATGAAAATAATAGATTTAAAAAGTCCACTCATGGATGTAAACTAACAAAATCACATCAAACATAAAAAAGACCGACTACTATTTTTGTTCGAAAGTAAATCCTGAAACCAAATTCAACTTCAGATACACAATGTTAACATTAGCAATAATGATTATGGAAAGTTCCTTGACCTATACATAGACAAGAGACTGAACTTCAGCATCCACATACAACACATATGTGAGTGGTGAGAGAGAGAGAAAGAGAGAGAGAGAGAGAGAGAGAGAGAGAGAGAGAGAGAGAGAGAGAGAGAGAGAGAGAGAGAGAGAGAGAGAGAGAGAGACAGAGAGACAGAGAGAGAGACAGACAGACAGAGAGAGAGACAGACAGAGAGAGAGAGACAGACAGAGAGAGAGAGTGAGAGAGTATTCACCTAGTTGTGCAGGCGCTGGTTGAGCTCTGCTCATTCGGCCCGCCTCTCAACTGTCAATCAACTATTGCTGACTAACTAATTTTTTTTCTCTCGCACACACACACACACACACACACACACACACACACACACACACACACACACACACAAACAATAGACCGGGTAAACAAGGATAAACTATTCAACACGGGTGGGACGCGAACAAGGGGACACAGGTGGAAACTGAGTACCCACATGAGCCACAGAGACGTTAAAAGGAACTTTTTCAGTGTCAGAGTAGTTAACGGATGGAATGCATTAGGCAGTGATGTGGTGGAGGCTGACTCCATACACAGTTTTAAATGTAGATGTGATAGAGCCCAGTAGGCTCAGGAATCTGTACACCAGTTGATTGACAGTTGAGAGGCGGGACCAAAGAGCCAAAGCTCAACCCCCGCAAGCACAAATAGGTGAGTACAAATAGGTGAGTACACACCAGGAAGCAACCCGTAGCAACTGTCTAATTTCCAGGTACCTATTTACTGCTCGGTGACATCACATTAACATTTACAGAGAGTAGGGAATTAATTAGGTATCTGGGAGCTAGTTAACTGTTGTGGGATGTATATCTTGAGGTACTGTATACAATGTTCACAACAGAGCAATGTATAATCATTTCATTGTATACAACACATTGAGAAAGAATGAAGGTTAGATCCGAAAATTATTGTGTGGCTCTCTCATGACTTGTTTCTGGCGCGAAGAGTTGTGAATTTACATGAAAATGTACCAACAAAATCTTGTTACATAGCAGTAGGAGTAACATTTACTCCCTAGGTCCACGAGTCTAGAGCGCTGTCCACTCGGCCACCACCTCCCTTATGAGAGGGAGAGAGTGAGTGTGTGTGTGTGTACTCACCTAATTGTGCTTGGGGGGTTGAGCTCTGGCTCTTTGGTCCCGCCTCTCAACTGTCAATCAACTGATGTACAGATTCCTGAGCCTACTGGACTCTATCATATCTACATTTGAAACTGTGTATGGAGTCAGCCTCCACCACATTACTGCGTAATGCATTACATCTGTTAACTATTTTGACACTGAAAAAGTTCTTGTACTTGAGGTACAAGGGACAGAGACACCAAGGTATTTGAAAGAAGAGACATAGTCTATTGGTATGTTGTCTATCTTAAGTTTTCGTGGTCCACTTTTGCGGTTGCCAATTTGTCTGTTAAATACCTTAGTTTTAGCAGCGTTGATTACAAGACCAAGGCTCTCACAAGCTGTATGTATACAATTTAAGACTGTTTGCATTTTGCGGTGGGTTTTAGTATGCACAAGGATGTCATCTGCATAGCTGATAGTGATGTTTGCCGGACTAGTTGGGATTGATTTTAGTAAAGCATTAATTAGAACATTAAACAAGGTAGGACTAAGTACTCTTCCATGTGGGGTGCCTAGTTGCATTACTTTAGTTTCACTCTTGTAGCCTTGGAACAGCGCAGAGGACTTCCGGTTGGTAAGATAGCCTCGTATCCACTGTAATAAATGTCCCCCTATATCCATTCTCGCTAATTCATACGTAATCACTTCCCTATTAGCAATATCAAAGGCATTTTTTAAATCAAGAAATGTTGTGTACTTGTGCCTTTTATCTCCATGAACAGTAAGAAAGGTTGTGATACAGTTGTGTACACTTTTACCATGTGTGAAACCATTGCTATCAGGTGACATGTGCTCTTTAACTCTATACAATAATCTATTAAGCACCATTCTCTCAAAGGTTTTGCACATGCAACTGGTCAGTGAGATGGGACGGAAAGCATCAGGTTGGCCAGGCTTTGGTACAGGTACCGTAAGACTGGTGGTCCATGATACAGGCAACTGCCCAGAGACATAGCTGGCATTAAACAATTCTAATAATGGGTTACCGGGTACACGATGTAGGAGTCTTAGAATATCAGAGGTGATACCGTCCTCACCAGGAGCAGTGCTACTGCCCCTGGAGAGGGCTGCATCCAATTCATAATCTGTATATGGAACATCACATTCATCATGTTGCTTGCTCAACATGAAATTTATGAGAGAATTTCTGTCTGTGGACCTCGCCTGCAATTTCTCCCCAGTGCTAGCTGGTAGCATTCCAAGGCTGGAAACCTGAGCCCATTTTGCAATTAACTGATTGGCTTTCTGTAGCGGGTTTGGGTGTGAAACTTGTCTACTATTTTTACCAATAATTTTGTTTATGCCTTTCCAGGCTTTGCCCAGGGGAGTATGCAGGTTAAGTCCACTAACAAAGCCCTCCCATTCATTTTGTCTCAGTTCAGTCATTCTCTCCCTTGCCGCTGCAAGCGCGGCCTGAAACAGTTTTAACATTTGAGGAGTTCTAAGGCTCTTATATGCTTTACCTGTCTGACTAGCAATTGATTTAAGCTCATTCAGTTTAGCATCATCATAGTACTGGTTGTGTCTGACCTGTTTACCAGTACTTCTTTGTGTTTGGCGTGACTCACTATTTTTGATGGCCTCATAGGTATATGGGTACATCTGGTCTCTTACCCTCGACCGCGTCGGTACCTTTATGGTCAGGAAGCCACGGATATTTACAATGGGGCTCGGTCAGTCAATATGATTCCTTTGACATCACTCAACTTATGTATTCTGTTCTCGTATTGACAATTTGAATGATATCAAGAATATTTTTAATATCTTCTGACATAGATGGTGCTGTAGTTGATTGTCCTATGCTGTCCTATGCTTACAAAACAAGTCACAACCAAAAGGCTTAACAATCCCTGGCTTACAAAGGGAATAATTAAATCTATTAATAAAAAACATGACCTTGAGAAAAAGTATAGGTTAGGGATTGTCTCCAAAGAATTCTCAAAGAATTACTCATTATTGCTATCTAAGATAATTAGACGAGCCAAAACTAAATACTACGAAGATAAATTTACCCAAATAAAGAGCAACATTAAACAAACATGGAGAACAATTTCACAAATATTGGGATCAAAAAAGTCTTTAAATAACAAACCGACTCTCCTGTCTAATAACGATGGTCAGCTTTCAGCCTCTGATTCTGCTATTGAGTTCAATAGGTTCTTCTCTTCCATTGGTTCATCCCTTGCTAATGATATTCCATCTTCCAGTACTGACATTAAGGACTATCTTACAGGGAACTATCCCCAGTCTCTGTACCTAAAGCCTATTAATTCCATTGACGTCAATGAGATAATCCTTTCCCTTAAAACCAAGTCTGGTGCCCTTGAGGAGATACCAACTCTAATCTACAAAAAAGCCTCCAGATCTTTAGCCCCTGCTATTGCTTTGCTCTTCAACAAGTCACTTGAACTCCAAACCTTTCCAGATATTCTAAAAAAAGCGAGAGTAACGCCTGTCCACAAATGTGGTGATCTCACAGATGTTAACAACTACAGACCTATATCAATCCTGCCAAACTTGTCAAAAATTTTTGAAAAACTAATCTATAAGCAGCTTTACTCATACCTAGCCAAACTCAATATACTTAGCCCTTGCCAATATGGCTTCAGGCCCAAAAAAAGCACTAACGATGCACTTATTAGTATGCTTAACTCGATTCATACAGCTCTTGATAAAAATGAGTTCCCTGTTGGGTTATTTGTGGACCTGCGTAAAGCTTTTGATACTGTCAACCACCAAAACCTTCTTCTTAAATTACATCATTATGGTGTCAGAGGACACTCCCTACAATACCTCAAATCCTACCTTACTGACAGGCTCCAATGTGTTTCTGTGAATAATACAATTTCGCCCACCCTACCCATCAACATTGGTGTTCCCCAGGGCAGCATACTTGGCCCTCTCCTCTTTCTCATCTACATTAATGACCTTCCAAATGCCTCCCAACACCTCAAACCAATCCTATTTGCTGACGACACAACCTTCATTTACTCCAGTCCTGATCCCCTTGCTCTAAATGCCACAGTAAATACTGAGCTAAATAAAGTCCATCTGTGGCTAACTGCCAACAAACTCACCCTTAACATTGACAAAACTTTCTATATTCTGTTTGGCAATAAATCCTCTAATCAAATAAATCTCAAAATAAACAATACTAAAATTTGTAACAAATTAGATGGCAAATTCCTTGGCATTCTCATTGACCACAAGCTGAATTTCCAGGGACACATTCTAAACATATCAAAAAAAGTTTCAAAAACTGTGGGCATTCTTTCTAAGATCAGATATTATGTACCACGCCCTGCCCTGGTGACTCTCTATTACTCCCTTATCTATCCATATCTCAACTATGGTATTTGTGCTTGGGGCTCTACTACCCAAAATCACTTACGTCCTCTAATTACTCAACACAAAGCTGCTATTAGGACAATATCCAATTCTGGCCCCAGACATCACTCGGTACCCCTATTCAAATCCCTGAATATGTTAGACATTAAGTCACTGCACATTCTCTCATGTGTACTATACATATACAAAACGCTAAATTGTAATGCCAATCCTGATCTCAAAAGCTTCATAGAAGGTTGTAACAGAACCCATGAGCACCACACCAGAAATAAATACAGTTTTGATATTCCTAGAGTACGACTTAATCAAACCAGAAATGCTCTACAAATCAAGGGGCCCAGGATGTGGAATGACCTTCCCAACCATGTTAAAGACAGTACCTCTCTCAACCAGTTTAAGTTAAAAACGAAGCTATACCTAATAAATTCTCTGTAACCTACCTTACCTCTCTATTGTCAACCCATGTATGTTTTTTGTTTTTTTTTTTTGTTTTACAAATCAACGCTGTTTTAATGTAATTTTCTGTAATAATTTGTAATTGTATTTGTGCTGTTTTTTCAACAATGTTCCCCCCTCTCTTACCTCTATTTTTATTTGTACTCAACGCATTTTTTTCTTTTTACCCATTAGTTTTAAGCTTTAGTCAGTAGTGTTTTTTCCTGCCCGAAACGCTTTGCGTAATAGTGGCTTTAGGCATTGTATGTACTAGCTCCTATCTATAAAGCCAACAAACTTTGTAAAATCTCTTTATGTATGTACCTTTGCCTAAATAAAAATTATTATTATTATTATTATTATTATTATTATTATTGTTGTTCATGACCTGTCCAGTGGGTCGAGACTGGTCTCATTAGCATCTCTCAGATTAGTGGGAAGAAATTCTTGCTGCAAGAATGTGTGTTCTCAGAGCTAACTAGGGTAACTAAAATACTTATTTCCTAAATAAATACTTTAATTGTAAATATTTGAAAATATATGGTATGTTTCCGAATTTCTGACGATATAAAACATATTGTGGTTTATAATTAAGTTCTTAATAGTGATCCTATCCTGCATCATAATTTACATAATATCTACTTCTGTTTTGTGTATTAAAATGACTACTTTTTATGTTAATTTATTTCTGTAAATGATGATGATGATAAAGTTCAATAAATGTAAGTAAGAACATAAGAATGAAGGTAACTGAAAAAGACTTATTGGCCTATACGAGGCAGCTCCTCGTATGGAGCTGCCTTTGATAAGTAATTACCAAAGAAGGCACCAAGCCGGGAAGGCTGTGTAGCACAATAAAATAAGTCTACTGCTCCTGAAGAGGACGGTATTACTTACAGTTTACTGAGATTAGTCTCACAAGTACCAGGTAATCCACTTTTAGTGTTGTACAGAATGAGTTTAAGTGAAGGAGTATTACCTGATGATTGGACAGTGTCATTGTTCCCATCCCCAAAGCACACTCAGATAATTATAGACCCATATCTCTAACATAATTTTGTCTATTAGCACAGTTTTCGGCGTGAATGCATTTTGGTTCTACAAGGTAGCCAACTCCATCAAAATATTAAATATGTACCCAACTCAATTAACGATTAATCAACCAATTACTCCAGGGGATAACTTGGATCTAGCAGTTGATTTTGTAAATGCACCCAAGAAAGATAATGTACACTCTACATTATTAAAACAGTTAACACTGTGAAGCATCACTGAAAGTACTCAGAGTATGGGTAACGATGTGTATCAGTGCTATACCGACGGTTCTGTAGAAGAAGGTGGACGATGTACCGGATGTGCATGTAATATATTTGAACAATCTTCTCTCGTACATACAAGAATGAAGCGCTATGCTGAACTGTGTAATTACTATTTGAGTACTGGAACACTTGATGATATATTGAACTTGTACCCTAGATTGACCATGTAACGTATCAATTATACAATGAATGTATGTGATGTAACTCTATAACCTGAGCTTGTGAAAGCACCTTAATCACCTTCAGTGATTAAGTGCTTAATTGCACACTAGTTTCTCTATCAGTTATCTCACCTTGTCAGAGTAAAAGAGACAAATATATGTGTATGTGTGTATATATGTATGTATATATATGTATATGTACGCATACGTCTGTGTGTGTGTATGTATGTGTATAAAGTATATGTGAAAGCTGGTCAGAATTCAATTTCACCTTTGTAAATGCACGTTAATGACACTATGTAAAAGACAAATCGAACACTTTATGTAGGGCATACGTAAATCTGTGTATTTATGTATTTACGTATGTAGCTTAGCCTAGCATTTTAAAAACACTACAATCACCTTATGTGGTTGATTGTTCAATAAATCCCTGAACTATATGTTTAACAAATCTCTAACCCTATCAATGGAGTTAGTTAGTTTAGTTCTTATATTATGCACCCTATACCCATCTTGTGGGCGGTAGTGGAAAGGGTTAGAGTCCATGGCGGACTGAAGAAAATGTATTTCTGACCAGGGGGAGAAAGATACTGGCAGTATGGGGCGTTAAAGTTTATTGAAGATTAAATTCTGCAGAACATGTAAATATATAAAGTAAGTAATTGTATAAAGTTTATATTAAACACGGTTTATATTATAGACTTATAACAAAGTTGATATTATATTAAACTTAATATTGAACATGTAAATATATAAAGTTTTCAAATATAAATTAAGTAAATATATAACGTTTATATTAAAATATATAAAGTAAATATATAAAGTAAGAATTAACAGTAACAATTCCAAGTCCGAGGACTAGATTTAACTTAAAAGGTACACCCGTAGTAAGTATGAGACCTTAGCCTATAGTGACATGGAAACTAATTCTGCAGAAACCTAAAGGTTAACTGGTACTAGAATTAAGGCCGAGTGCAAATGTGTAGTAATTATATAACACTAGGATATAACAGGCAGGACACAAAGAATAACTAATAAGTGAGAGACCACATAACACGTAATGTACCCGGCCAAGAGGCCGTAAAAGACCTAATGGATAAGGAGAAGGGGGGTGACTACAAGTAGGGCTTACTAGCACCTAGACTGGGCAAAGTATTAGCTGCGGACAGCGGGGCACTTGGGGACCGGCGCTGCACCCCCCTTCCCACATGCAGTGGGGAGACAATCGGGACAACTGTGCAAAGCATGACGGGGGTACAAAAGCAGCCGCTTGCAAAGGGGGGGAGGGTGGAATTTTGCGAGGGCAGCGGCGAGGGCAGCGCAACGCCGCGGGACGCGCTGCGCAATTGTTTCTTTCTACCCCGCCAGAAACATCCCCGCTTGCGACTCAAGCAGTGACCATTATATGCTGGTTAGCATTGTTAATGTGTGGCCACGTCTGTGGTAGAAAATAATACAAAAAATCAAATAAAGGTATTATTGAAACTTTATAGGAAAACATTAAATCCTAAATATATCTTTAATATTATACTTGAAATATTGTATACTTTGCTCTCTCCATTGTACTTCTGCACCTGCTGGCAAGTGGTTCGGTGCAGTGTGCAGGTGATGTTCATTACTGGGTGAGCTGGCAGGTGGTGCTCACCTGCCAGCTCACCCAACGAAAATTTGGTTTTTAATACACTTACACATTTATTGGGTCTTTCCTTCACCTTCATTCAAGCACTATAGGGTATTACAGTAAGTGTTTTAATTATAATATTTATTAACGTTATTATTTTTAATTTTTATTATTATTAGTATTATTATTAACAGGAGTGGATCGAGTGTGTGTGTGTGTGTGGGGGGGGGGGTATAATGGTACACATGTCCACATCCCAATGCCCGCCCTTCCAGGACTGGGGGTGCGGGGGTGTACAATAAACTATACCCACATCCGGCGGCAGCTTGTCGAAGGCGGAAGTGTAGCCTAGAGAATTTGTCATGATAATTAGTGATGACTCTTATTTTGATTATGGGTCCGTAATCCAGTTAAGCTTTTATTCTTAATTTATATTACAATGCTGGTAAAATACACTTCTTGATGATGAGTATGGAGTACAAATGAACTCATTGTGTACCCAAGTTCAAGTTTAAGTATGTTTATTGAGATAAGCAATAAATACATCTCAAAGGGATAGAGAAGCTTAGGCTATTTCAACCCCCCTCTAATTCAAGTCCCTCAAGGGGCGCACAAATACTGTGACTACAAATAGACAAATAACATTACAAGAATCCAAACAAGAATTGTGTACCCTATACTCACAGGATGAATATAGGGTACACAATAAACTACCACTCACATCATGGATATGGGTTGCACAAGAAACTATCGCGCAGAGGATGAATATGGAGAGCAAAATAAACAAAAATTCACACGATGAGAAAGGGTTGCGCAATGTCCTATGACTCACAGAATGAGTATTAGCTGCACAATAAACAGGCAGGACACAAAGAATAACTAATAAGTGAGAGACCACATAACACGTAATGTACCCGGCCAAGAGGCCGTAAAAGACCTAATGGATAAGGAGAAGGGGGGTGACTACAAGTAGGGCTTACTAGCACCTAGACTGGGCAAAGTATTAGCTGCGGACAGCGGGGCACTTGGGGATAAGTATGGGTTGCACAATAAATTACAGGTCACAGGATGGGTATGGGCTGCACAAACTACCGGTAACAGGATGAGTATGGGATGCACAATAAATTACGGGTCACAGGATGAGTATGGGTTGCACAAACTACTGGTAACAAGATGAGTATGGGATGCACAATAAATTACCGCACAGAGGATGAGTATAGGGTGCACAAACTGGTTGGGTACATTTCCTTTCACCTAATGCGACTATTCATGTTTCCGGACACCGGCGATTGTGTGGTATTGGCTATTTATTTAACCATAACTTTGCATTCGTTTAATAATTATATTAAGATATGTTTTCCTTGAAATGTAGTTACATTATCGTCTACATGGCTTTATTCTGACATAAAGACCTATGGCGTTACTTTGCATATATGCAAAGTAATTATAAAATTGATTGGCTTGTGTGGAGGCCTTCACACTCCCTGAGCGAGCCATCAAGTAACTATAAAAAGGCATATATCTTAACTTTCAATTCAGTTATATTTATGCCAAAGTATTAACATGCAGCTTATATTTATGTCTTTATGATGACATAGAAAACTTCGTTTATTACAATATCTAGATTAAATTAACATTGATCTTCGGAAGGTCATAGTTCCCATATCGGTAAGGAGAGCGTCGGCCATGAAGCCTTGTTTAAAGTATGAATATTTTTCCTCTCTAATAAGGTATAATCTCTGTGATGGATTCACAAAAACTATTTTATATCTGCCTTTCTGATAACATATACAAATATAATCTTTATTTGTGAATATTTGTTAATTAAGCAATATATCAGAGGGCGTGTAGGGTTCGGTGTTCAATGAACGAAAAGGACTGGATCACTGTGTACAGGAGGCTGATATGGCAGCAAACACTCTCCTGGCGACCATATTTCTTGGATAAGTCGCTCCACACAATTGTCGCTTGGACCGTCGACTTCCTATGGCGTCACCTCTCACATATTTACGTCTAATTTCGTTATGAAATTAGATTATTTCAGAGTAAAAATAGGTTTGATCATGTTCTATGTGTAGCACCAACATTATAGTAAGTAAATATGCCATATTTCTTCATTACTTACGTAATGCTAGGACGATTTGGGTAGTTTTGGCCTGATTTGGGGTAATTCTATGGACCGGTGCGTCTGGCCTTGTGGGCGGCTGCCGATCAGCTGACTGTGTGACCAGTCTTTAGACCAGTGTGTAGCTACGTCTTTCTGCCTTTACTCACCATACAAGCTTAGATGTACAGTTATGGTGAACAAAACATGTAAATACGTATATATAACGTCTGTGTATAGTGAATAAATACAGAAAGAGTATTGTGGGAGGTGAATGAGGGTGAGTGAGGTGGTGTTGAGGGAGGGAGTGGCAGTGAGTGGCTCGCTGGTGTTTGGTGATCACTCCTCGTTGCTTTTTGACTCACAAGACCAACTTGGTAGTTCGTTATGGTGTACAAAACATGCAAATACTTATATATAACCTGTGTATATAGTGCAACAACAGCAAAACTATTTGTTTATTGTTTTATGAACATAATAATTGAATCACTAATATGCACACCATAATTTTGAGTACAGCGATGGTTCACACATTTTATAATATAAATATACCACAATTCACTGTATGGAATAATATTACTGCAAAAAAACTAAGAAAAAATCAATCAGAGACATTGAAATAATTAGGTAATAATATATTTGTGGCAAATGCCGTCTGACAGCTCGGGTGGAGTAGACCTCGTCTGGCGAAGGCTCTGCCAACGCCCCTTTTTTGCCACACTTCCCTACCCTATTGCGGCTATAATATGCCATCTACGATTTTTTTGTTATTTTTTCCGTGATCAGGGAAGAAAAATGAACACTTCTATAAGACGAAAGAGTTTTTTGGATTTTTTTTTTGTTGCACCTGTGGGTGTGAATTCCATTTGGGCCCCTAGCGGTTTGAGGGTTAAGGACCTGCCCGAAACGCTGCGCGTACTAGTGGCTTTACAAGATTGTAAATACCATGCTATGTATTCTCACAAACCCCATGTACCTTCTTGTATATAAATAAATAAACAAATAAATAAATAAAATAGGACATTATGTACCTAACTCTGCTCTCATCTCACTATATTATTCACTAATCTATCCCTATCGTAATTATGGTATCTGTGCATGGGGTTCAACCACTGCAAACCACCTCAAGTCCATCATCATCCAACAAAAATCTGCTATCAGAATAATAACAAATTCTGCTTTCAGACAACACTCAGCCCCCTTGTTTAACTCCTTAAACATGCAAAACATAATCTCACTCTACACATTCTCTTGTGTCAACTACATTTACAAAACCCTGTTCTTAAATGCAAATCCTGCTCTGAAACTCTCCCTGGACAGATGTATAGGACCCATTATCACCACATCAGAAATAAATATCTCTTTGATATCCCCAGAGTCAAACTTAATCTGTGTAAACACTATGCAAATAAAGGAACCTAGTCTATTGAACTCACTTCGTAATGAATCGAAAAGCTGTCCAACTTTTGCGTCATTCAAAAACAAAACTAAAAAGTACCTAATTTCATCTTCATAGTTTTCTACCTTTTTGCTTTAAAATTGCACTGCATCTTTTGCTACCCAATCTCCCAATCTTTATGTACCCAATAAAACAGCTTTACCATTGTGATCATTGCTGTCTTCTTATATGTGCTATCAATTTGCTGTATGGTGCCTAATAATCTTTGTTTAAATTACCAATCAAGCTGTCAATGCAATCAATCAGAGCTTTAATATACCAATGTGCTTTAATATACCTACTAATCTCTCTCATCTCATTTTTTTCTTACAATGTATCTGTTATCATTTTATTAATTTTGCTAGAATTTACCTACTTAAAATTATCTGTTAGATTAAGGACCTGCCCGAAACGCTGCACGTACTAGTGGCTTTACAAGATTGTAAATACCATGTTATATATTCTCACAAACCCAATGTACCTTCTTGTATATAAATAAATAAATAATAAATAAATAAATTTTGTGTTAACTAACATGGAAACACACATTAATGACATCGAAATAGGGAGTGAGCTATGGAACAGTGATCACAAAGAAATCAGATTTAACATTGAATGGATTAAATTTGTAGGAGAAAATTCTGCTAAAGTGCCAGATTTTCGAAAAGCTGATTTTAATGGTCCAAAAATTTATTTTTAGATGAAATAGATTGGAAAGTCCTGGACATGCGGGGTGGGCTGGTCTTGAAGGGAGACGTGAACCCAGCGATGGGTGACGTAAAAAGGAAATTCGATGTGGATTCAAAATATAACGTATTTAAAAATATTCTAAGCAGCACAGGAACGTAGTATACATGTTGACTAGATCGAATAATAATGACCCGAAATGGATAACAAAGGATCTGACTAACCTTATAGGTAAAAAGAAAGTTTGGTACAAAAGGATTGTGAATGGGAAAGTTAGTTTAGAATAAAAAATCGTCCAACTGGTTAGAAATGTTATAAAAGAGATAAGAAGGGCAAAAAGAAACTATAAAGTTCACATAGCAGGACAAGCAAAGACAAATCCTAAAGAGTTTTTTCAGTTATATTGAACAAAGATTAGACAAAGGATAGGTCCATTAAAAAGTGAGACAGGTCAGATAACTCATAATGATGAAGAGATGTGTATTATTTTTAATAAATATTTTATCTCTGTATTTACTAAAGAAGAACTGAACATTATGCCTTCAGCCAAACAAGTCTATGTGGGTGGGGAAGTGGACAGGTTGACTAGTTTAGCAGTTACCAGGGAGGATATTATTAAATAGTGAAACTCAAGCCAAACAAATCCCCAGGGCCGGACGAAGTGTTTGCCAGGGTGCTTAAGGAATGCAAACAGAAGCTTTGCGAGCCACTGTCTACCATATTTAATAAGTCATTAGAGTCAGGCAGAGTGTCAAGAGTCGTTGAAGGTTGCTAATGTTGTGCCAGTTTTCAAGAAAGGAGATAGATCACTTGTGTCAAACTATCGGCTAATTAGCTTAACCCTCAAACTGCTAGGGGCCCAAATGGAATTCACACCCACAGGTGCAACAAAAAACAAAAATCCAAAAAATTCTTTCGTCTCATAGAAGTGTTCATTTTTGTTCCCTGATCACAGAAAAAATAAAAAAATCGTAGGTGGCATATTTTAGCCGCAATAGGGTAGGGAAGTGTGGCAAAAAAGGGGCGTTGGCAGAGCCTTCGCCAGACGAGGTCTACTCCGCCCGAGCTGTCAGACGGCAGTTGCCACAAATATATTATTACCTAAATATTTCAATGTCTCTGATTGATTTTTTCTTAGTTTTTTTGCAGTAATATTATTCCATACAGTGAATTGTGATATATTTATATTATAAAATGTGTGAACCATTGCTGTACTCAAAATTATGGTGTGCATATTAGTGATTCAATTATTACATTCATAAAACAATAAACAAATAGTTTTGCTGTTGTTACACTATATACACAGGTTATATATAAGTATTTGCATGTTTTGTACACCATAACGAACTACTAAGTTGGTCTTGTGAGTCAAAAAGCAACGAGGAGTGACTGCCAAACACCAGCGAGCCATTCACTGCCACTCCCTCCCTCAACACCACCTCACCCTCATTCACCCTCCCACAATACTCTTTCTGTATTTATTCACTATACACAGACGTTATATATACGTATTTACATGTTTTGTTCACCATAACTGTACATCTAAGCTTGTATGGTGAGTAAAGGCCATAAGACGTAGCTACTCACACAGTCAGCTGATCGGCGGCTGCCCACAAGGCCAGACGCACTAATATTTGCCATCCAACAATATTGTCTGTGGTGTTATTACGCTATATACACACATTATATATAAGTATCTACCTGTTTTATTCACCATACCTGAACAAATAAGCTGGTATGGTGCCCAAAGATCATAGTGGCCATCAGTAAACACATGCCAAGTCGTGCAGACGACGCTCCTCCCTCACCAAAATGGCGGCTCCAAACCTACGCCTCTCGCTGTTATCTCACACTATACACACGTTATATATAAGTATCTACATTTGTGTTCACCATAGCGAACCACTAAGCTGGTATGGTGAGTGCAGTCAATAAATGGTGGCCACACACAGTCAGAAGACCACGCCACAACCCTCCCTCCCACAGCCTTACTCCTCCCCTCCAAGGAGCACAGCGCTAAATATCACCACAATCCTGCTATTATCAGAATCCTGGTCAGTTTTATCACAGTCAGGGGGCTTCAGTAATACTATCACTGCTAAATAATAGCAGTATCATTTATATTATGGTATTTGTAGGCGATGCTGTGGTCACAAGCTGAACAGCGGTGCTGTGAGCTCGTGCTGCGTGCGCCAGCCTTGGTGGCTAGGTTTTGTGTTTGTTTTGTACAGTATTGTGTATATATTTTTCCCTATTTTATAGCTTATTTCTACTTATTTCTGATTCTACAATCAGCTTTTTTTATGCAGACAAGTATAGACCCAGAACTTAACCTCTTATCCACTATCTATGACAATAATCACTTTAATGATCTAAATTGCAGATATTTTGCAGCACATGATGTAAACAATGTATTAACTCATAATCACAATATCTCTGTAATCAATTTGAACGTTAGATCCCTAGGTAAACACTTCGATGATGTTAGTGCCTTGATTGAAACTATTGGCAACAAATTCTCTTTTATTATACTTACTGAAACATGGTTGAAAGAGGATACTACTCAACTCTTTAACATGCCTAACTACTCAGCAATTCACAACTGTCGTCAACTTCAGAGAGGTGGTGGCACTGCTCTTTACTACCACCAAGAACTAACATGCTTAAAAGAAATTAGAACTAGAGACTGCTATGGGGAGTATATCTTCGCCAGCTTCAGAGTCAAGGGTGCCGAGTCTGTCCTGTCTGTGGGTGCAGTCTATAGAATTCCCAACACTGATGTGTCTGAATTCAACTCAAACCTTAGAAATCTAATACTTGATAACAGACTGAACAAAAACCACCTAATTATCGCAGGGGACTTTAATATTGACCTCTGCGAGCCAGAACACCCTACTGCTGTTAGCTTCCTCAACTGTATGAATTCCTGCTTCCTCATACCCTTAATCACTAGACCTACTAGAATCACTGATAGCACTGCCACGACTCTTGATCACATCTGGACCAACATAACCTCTCCGCTTACTTCAGGTATAATCACCGAAAGCACTACAGACCACTACCCCACATTTCTCTTAACTAACATTAGCAAACCACCTCTAGAAACAAGGGAGTTAAGCTTTAGGCTGCACAATGAAACTGCTATAAACAATTTTATAACTGCTGCTGATAATGTCAACTGGGAGTCCGAGTTAGGTAACATAGGGGACATCAACCTAGCAGTGCAATCTTTTCTACAAACAACTCTTAGCCTTTATAACACCCACTGTCCTAGGCTTACAAAACAAGTCACAAGCAAAAGGCTTAACAATCCTTGGCTTACAAAGGGAATACTGAAATCCATTAACAAAAAACACGACCTTGAGAAGAAGTATAGGTTAGGAATTGTCTCCAAAGAATTCTCAAAGAATTACTCATTATTGCTATCTAAGATAATTAGACGAGCCAAAACTAAATACTACGAAGATAAATTTACTCAAATAAAGAGCAACATTAAACAAACTTGGAGCACAATTTCACAAATATTGGGATCAAAGAAATCTTTAAATAACAAACCGACTCTCCTGTCTAATAACGATGGTCAGCTTTCAGCCTCTGATTCTGCTATTGAGTTCAATAGGTTCTTCTCTTCCATTGGTTCATCCCTTGCAAATGATATTCCATCTTCCAGTACTGACATTAAGGACTATCTTACAGGTAACTATCCACAGTCTCTGTACCTAAAGCCTATTAACTCCACTGACGTCAATGAGATAATCCTTTCCCTTAAAACCAAGTCTGGTGCCCTTGAGGAGATACCAACTTTAATTTACAAAAAAGCCTCCAGATCTTTAGCCCCTGCTATTGCTTTGCTCTTCAACAAGTCACTTGAACTCCAAACCTTTCCAGATATTCTAAAAAAAAGCGAGAGTAACGCCTGTCCACAAATGTGGTGACCCCACAGATGTTAACAACTACAGACCTATATCAATCCTGCCAAACTTGTCAAAAATTTTTGAAAAACTTATATATAAGCAGCTTTACTCATATCTAGCCAAACTCAATATACTTAGCCCTTGCCAATATGGCTTCAGACCCAAAAAAAGCACTAACGATGCACTTATTAGTATGCTTAACTCGATTCATACAGCTCTTGATAAAAAGGAGTTCCCTGTTGGGTTATTTGTGGACCTGCGTAAAGCTTTTGATACTGTCAACCACCATAACCTTCTTCTTAAATTACATCATTATGGAGTCAGAGGACACTCCCTACAATACCTCGAGTCCTACCTTACTGACAGGCTCCAATATGTTTCTGTGAATAATACAATTTCTCCCACCCTACCCATCAACATTGGTGTTCCTCAGGGCAGCATACTTGGCCCTCTCCTCTTTCTCATCTACATTAATGACCTTCCAAATGCCTCCCAACACCTCAAACCAATTCTATTTGCTGACGACACAACCTTCATTTACTCCAGTCCTGACCCCCTTGCTCTAAATGCCACAGTAAATACTGAGCTAAATAAAGTCCATCTTTGGCTAACTGCCAACAAACTCACCCTTAACATTGACAAAACTTTTTATATTCTGTTTGGCAATAAATCCTCTAGTCATATAAATCTCAAAATAAACAATACCCAAATTTGTAACAAATTAGATGGCAAATTCCTTGGCATTCTCATTGACCACAAGCTGAATTTCCAGGGACACATTCTAAATATATCAAAAAAAGTTTCAAAAACTGTGGGCATTCTTTCTAAGATCAGATATTATGTACCACGCCCTGCCCTGGTGACTCTCTATTACTCCCTTATCTATCCTTATCTCAACTATGGTATTTGTGCTTGGGGTTCTACTACCCAAAATCACTTACGTCCTCTAATTACCCAACACAAAGCTGCTATTAGAACAATATCCAACTCTGGCCCCAGACATCACTCGGTACCCCTACTCAAATCTCTGAATATGTTAGATATTAAGTCACTGCACATTCTCTCATGTGTATTATACATATATAAAACGCTAAACTATAATGCCAATCCTGATCTTAAAAGCTCCATAGAAGGTTGTAACAGAACCCATGAGCACCACACCAGAAATAAATACAGTTTTGATATTCCTAGAGTACGTCTTAATCAAACTAGAAATGCTCTGCAAATCAAGGGGCCCAGAATGTGGAATGACCTTCCCAACCATGTTAAAGACTGTACCTCTCTCAACCAGTTTAAGATAAAAACTAAACACTACCTAATAAATTCCCTGTAATCTACCTCACTCCTCTATTGTCAACCCATGTCTGTTATTTTCTTTTTTTTTTTTTTTTAATCAACACTGTTTGTCAACCTATTGTATTTGTGCTGCTTTTTCAGTCATGTTCCCCCTTTTTTTATCTTTATTTGTATTTGTTCTCAACACTTTTTATTCTTTATGCTCAATTAGTATTAAGTTCTAGATATTAATGTTTTTCTTTCCCGAAACGCATTGCGTAATAGTGGCTTTAGGCATTGTATGTACTAGCTCTATCTATATATCAATCCATTAATGTAACATCACTTGTATGTATGTACCTTACCTGAATAAACATCTGAATCTGAATCTGAATCTGCTCAATACTGACGCTGTAACACCCAAGAATGTTGGCCTGGATTTTTTTTCTAGGTGGCATCTGGCAACTATCGGTCGTGGCTGTACTATAGCTGCCCCTATCCCAGGCGGGGCGTTTAAATTATAGCGCTAGACACGAAATCATATATAAATGATGTGCGCGGTTTCGGTTTTGTCACTGATATCATTTATATATGATATGCGCGGTTTGAGGGTTAATGTCAATTGTGGGAAAGTTACTTGAATCGATAATTGCAAATATTATTCGTCTTCATCTTGAAAAACATAAATTAATAAATGATTCACAACATGGTTTTACTAATAGCCGTTCATGTTTAACAAATTTGCTATAATTTTATTCCAGCATTGTTGAGGCAGTTGATAGTGGTAAGGTTTGTAATGCTGTGTACCGTGACTTTAGCAAAGCTTTTGATACAGTACCACATGAAAGACTGATTAAAAAGTTAGAGGCTCATAGTATTGGGGGTACTATATTAAGTTGGATTAGGGCATGGCTATACCAAAAGAAACAAAGAATTAGTATAAATGGGGTTAAGTCTGAGTGGGAAAATGTTGTAAGTGAAGTGCCTCAAGGCACTGTCCTGGGACCTGTTATTCAATATATGAACACTGCTTTTCCCCAAAAGCGGTGGGTTTTCTGTGGGAAGAAAACGTATGTCTAGGAGATGTGTCTAACTGCCTAAGCTGTGCATGCAACAAGCCAGTGTTTATATTAGGCTCACCCACGGATTCAGCGACCCCTGTTCTCTCTACGTCCGCAGCCGTCTAACTTACAAAACGTAAATACAGAAGTTTAGCTTCTAAAGTTTGATATAACGATGACCAGATTAAGGCTGGGACACACCAAACTGGCAGCACACAGCTCTAAGTACAGAACAGACATCAATGAACTCTGCATCCACTGTCAGGTGCCTGAAACAATTGAACACTATCTCCTTCACTGCTTCCAACATTATAGTGCCAGAGTAAATTTCAAACAAGTACTTATCTCACTTGAAATACCCTTTACCATCGAGCATATATTAGCAGGCGGTGACCACTCGTTACAAGAAAAATACCAAATAGTCCAAGCACTGGCTAAATATCTCCAGTCGACCAACAAATTGGGCCACATCTGACCCGCGCCACATTTATACCTGGCGCCACCAACAGCTAAACACAGACAACAAATGCCTCGTCACAGCACCATGGATCACCTGACGCCATAAACACAACACACCGCCCTACGGTGCGGCAAGTCTCCCTCTGACACACACTTCTGTTTTAGTCGCCGCTCCTCTATCTACAGCACAACGCAACAAGCACTTTTGAAACTCTTATCATCCTCAACATAAACGCCTCTACCAACATCTGTACTGGTGCAGTCATTGGGAGGACAAACCCTTCATGCAAACTGCACCTACTATCAAGAAGAAGAAGAAGTTTAGCTTGTTATCTGTGCCCCCAACATGGACCCTACTCAAGCAACCTCGGCCCCAGACCTCGCCCTATCAGACCTCCTCGGCTGCCCCATCAATGTCTCGGAGCGACCCATCAGGGGCGTCCTGCCCTCCTCAACATGTCCTAAGGTACAGTTATGTCTGTGTTTCCCCTCCACATAGGAGCATGGAGCCCTCACCTAGGTTAGGGCTGCCCCCAGTGTCTGGCGTGTGCCTAGCGCCATGTTCCTTGTGGTGTGTGCTGTGCCGCCCTAGCTAGCTTCCTCCATGGCCGGGCTGGAAGGCCCAACTGCTTCTCTCTTGGGCGCTAAGCCGTGAAGGTGCTCTGCGCGGTTGCTCCTCGCTGGGCTTGCGCCCCTGTGGCACGCCTGTGTGGGGCTCTCTTTCGCAGGCGGGCTGGCGATGCTCTGTCTGGAGACACCACACGTGGCCTGGGCCCCTCGTGGCTTTCAAGCCCTATGGGGTGGCCCCCTTCGGGCCCTGGCCTGCCTCTCCCCTCGGTGGCCCGCCTGTGGGGCAGGGCGCGTGCAGGGGCTCTCCTCCAATAGGGGGTAGGTGCCGCTCCCCAGGTTGCTGGCGCTCCTCTCAAGGTGCCCCTCGGGGCCCCTTGGCGGTTCTTTGCGTGGGGCCACTTCAGTTTATTATGCCCCAGGTTGGGGCCACTTCAGTTTTTATGCCCCAGGCTGAGGCCGCTTCAGTTTACTATGGCCCAGGCCGGGGCCACTTCAGTTTACTTTGGCCCAGGCCAGGGCCACTTCAGTTTACTATGGCCCAGGCCACTTCAATTTACTATGCCCAGGCCATTTCAGTTTACTATGGCCCAGGCTGGGGCCACTCCAGATTATTATGCCTCAGGCTGGGGCCACTTCAGTTTTTTATGCCCAGGGCGGGGTCACTACAGTTTTATGCCTTCCCGCTTCAGTTCTGCCCCAGGCCAGGGCCACTTCAGTTTATTATGCCCCAGGCTTGGGCCACTTCAGTTTTATGCCCCGGGCTGGGGCCACTTCAGTTTCTTTGCCTCTGGTCGGGGCCACTTCAGTTTATTGCCCCGGGATGGGGCCTCTTCAGATTATTATGCCTCAGGCTGGGGCCACTTAAGTTTCTTATGTCCCAGGCCGAGACCACTTCAGTTTATGCCCCAGGATGGGTCCACCTCAGTTTATTATGCCCCAGGATAGGGCCACTTCAGTTGTTTATGCCCCAGGACGGGGCCATTGCTGTTTATGCCCCAGCAGGTTGGGGCCATTTCAGTTCATTATGCCCCAAGCTGGGGCCCCTTCAGGTCTATGCCCTTGGCTGGGCCACTTCGGTTTCTACGCTTTTGGCTGGGCCACCAATTCCCGGTGTAGCCCAGAAGAAACTGCGGCCTCCTAGGCCGCTGGTGTATCCAGATGTTTCGTCTGCCCGGTGTAGCCCGGAAGAAACTGCGGCCTCCCGGCTGCTGGTTTATCGAGACATGTTGTCTGCCCGGTTTAGCCCGGAAGATACTGCGGCCTCCTAGGCCACTGGTTTATGTAGACGTTTTGTCTGCCCGGTGTAGCCCGGAAGGAACTGTGGCCTCCCAGGTCACCGGTTTGTCCAGACGTTTCATCTGCCCGGTGTAGCCCAGAAGGAACTGCGGCCTCGCAGGCCGCGAGTTTTTCCAGACGTTTTGTGTGCACGGTGTAGCCCGGAGGATACCGCGGGCCCCCAGGCCGCTGGTTTATCCGGATGTTTTGTCTGCACGGTGTAGACAAGCCGACTCTGCAGCCCCAGTCCTGCACCTAGGCCGGGCCTGTCTTCTCTGGGCATTAGCCGGGTTCCAATAGCCGAAGGTCCAGCTGTTGATGTCCCAGCTGATGATGTTCTAGCTGTAGATGTTCCAGCTGGTGATGTCACGCCAGCTGCCGATGCTGCGGCTGTTGTTCCAGCTGGTGATGTCTCGCCAGCTGCCGATGCTGCGGCTGTTGTTCCAGCTGCTGATGTTACAGCTGATGTTCCAGCTGCTGTTCCAGCTGCCTGGGCTCAAGAGTCCTGAGCACAGGATGTTATTGTATTAATTTGCCTATTAATTATTCTACTTTACAGTTATGTGCCAGGATCAGTAAATTATCTTTAAGCACTCTTTCCACTTTTATTTATGGCACCTTGATGTTATATTACGTTAATGCAATATCCCCTACGTTATTGATAATAATATGTACTTTATAGTCATTTCCAGTCTTTTGGTGCCTTACTGGTTTTACAGTTTGACATCCTACCTACTCTGCAGTTGCTCACCATCGCTCGGTGACGCTAATTTTATTTGGTATTATTATTAATATTGGTCACATTATTACAGTTAACGTCCACTATTCTTTATTATGGGCACAATTATCATGCGGCATTGGCCTTCTCAGTCCTAGGCTTTGTGCTGTATTAACTTTGCAATTTTGTAGTCTTGGTTTATTACACATTTTCATGTATTAATTTTGGCTATTCTCAAATGGCAGTTATATTCCAGTCTTAATTTGTACATAATTGCTTACAGTTGGACATACTTCTGCTGCGGTTACTCCCTGTGGCCCGTTGATGTTATTTACTATATTATATTATTAATCCTAACTCATATTTAGGGCTACAGTGTAGCGTTATTTCTTATGTGCTACATCATTATCCCGCAGTGGCCTTACCAGCAACTAAGTTGGTACTTGTATCAGCCTCGTGAATTTGCAGGCCTGCTTTATTGCACACTTCACGTATTATTTTAGCTATTTTCAAATGCTTTTGCGTCCCACTACTGGTTATTGTTACTGTCTGCTAGTACGATGTATTACTGATTTCGATCAGTATTATACCATGCCGCTTTTAGTTCCTGCATCCTGGGGGCCCATCCCATTTCTGGCCTTTCAGTTCCAGCCCTAAAGCTTGGAGGGTGTTTTGCACTTTCTTCTAGAGTTTCAGGTCCCTTTAGCCTGCCTTTGGTGGTGCTTTGACCTTGGGTTATTCAGGTCTCTCTACAGTGCAGCATTCTAATCTTATTGTCACCATTTATTCGGTATTGTGTTATTTGAGTATACTGCCTCTTGCAGTCGGCCTTTCTAATTATGCACTGCAGCTTACTCCGGTGGCACGGCGCGTCTTGTTCGGCTTTGTTATACATTGTATTTAACACTATTTCTCCCGCTTTCAGCTCCTTACCGTTTACGGTATTGATTGATTAAGGCTACTTGGCATTTTGGTTTACGTACTGTTTAACCCTCAAACTGCGCATATCATATATAAATGATATCAGTGACAAAACCGAAACCGCACACATCATTTATATATGATTTCGTGTCTAGCGCTATAATTTAAAAGCCCCGCCTATCCCTATACAGAGATAGGGGAAGCTATAGTACAGCCACGACCGATAGTTGCCAGATGCCACCTAGAAAAAAAATCCAGGCCAACATTCTTGGATGTTACAGCGTCAGTACTGAGCATGCCACCAAGGCTGGCACACACAGCACGAGCTCACAGCACCGCTGTTCAGCTTGTGACCACAGCATTGCCTACAAATACCATAATATAAATGATACTGCTATTATTTAGCAGTGATAGTATTACTGAAGCCCCCTGACTGTGATAAAACTGACCAGGATTCTGTTAATAGCAGGATTGTGGTGATATTTAGCGCTGTGCACCATGGAGGGAGGAGTAAGGCTGTGGAGGGAGGGTTGTTGCATCGTCTTCTGATTGTGTGTGGCCACCATTTATTGACTGCACTCACCATACCAGCTTAGTGGTTCGCTATGGTGAACACAAATGTAGATACTTATATATAACGTGTGTATAGTGTGAGATAACAGCGAGAGGAGTAGGTTGGGAGCCGCCATTTTGGTGAGGGAGGAGCGTTGTCTGCACGACTTGGCATGTTGTTTACTGATGGCCACTATGGTCTTTGGGCACCATACCAGCTTATTTGTACAGGTATGGTGAATAAAACAGGTAGATACTTATATATAATGTGTGTATATAGCGTAATAACACCACAAACAATATTGTTGGAGGACAAATATTAGTGCGTCTGGCCTTGAGGGCGGCCGCCGATCAACTGACTGTGTGAGTAGCTACGTCTTTGTGCCTTTACTCACCATACAAGCTTAGATGTACAGTTATGGTGAACAAAACATGTAAATACGTATATATAACGTCTGTGTATAGTGAATAAATACAAAAACAGTATTGTGGGAGGTGAATGATGATTAGTGAGGTGGTGTTGAGGGAGGGAGTGGCAGTGAGTGGTTCACTGGTGTTTGGCGGTCACTCCTCGTTGCTTTTTGACTCACAAGACCAACTTAGTAGTTCGTTATGGTGTACAAAACATGCAGATACTTATATATAACCTGTGTATATATTGTAACAACAGCAAAACTATTTGTTTATTGTTTTATGAACATAATAATTGAAACACTAATATGCACACCATAATTTTGAGTACAGCGATGGTTCACACATTTTATAATATAAATATACCACAATTCACTGTATGGAATAATATTACTGCAAAAAAACTAAGAAAAAATCAATCAGAGACATTGAAATAATTAGGTAATAATATATTTGTGGCAACTGCCGTCTGATAGCTTGGGCGGAGTAGACCTCGTCTGGCGAAGGCTCTGCCAACGCCCCTTTTTTGCCACACTTCTCTACCCTATTGCGGCTAAAATATGCCACCTACGATTTTTTTGTTATTTTTTTCCGTGATCAGGGAACAAAAATGAACACTTCTATAAGACGAAAGAATTTTATGGATTTTTTTTTTTGTTGCGCCTGTGGGTGTGAATTCCATTTGGGCCCCTAGCGATTTGAGGGTTAATTCACCCAGGTGATACTTTTCTCTGGCTCTTCCTGCCTTTGTGGTTGAGCTCATTCTCCACTCCTCTCCGTCCCGAGTGACGTGCTTTGGCCCTTAGTATTTATTCAGCTTTTGTATTATTTTTTTTACGGGTCAGTTCCGTTGCGCCATTGGGTGCAAATCCTTCACGGCTTTGATTGACACTACAGTGGCAATTTTGTTCGCCCGTTTTCCTCTTTTATCCCTGTCTACTGGTTTCCTGCTAACCTATTATGTACTCACTGGGTAGTACTTTTCAGCCGCTAAACTCGGAATACTGACGTTACGTAGTTATACTGAAGTTATTACAGCCTGCTGGTTACATTCTTTATGGTAATGAGTGCTATGCTGGCGACATTAGTTCTCATACTATATTATTACTTTCACTTTCTTTACTACCTTACCAGCCCCTTTGTGAGGCACTTTTTGCAGTCCTGCCTTTGCCTTAGTCAAAGGCATCCGTAGTCACGGCCCTTAGCTGGACACGTCAGTCATGCCCCTCATAAGGCCCCGTCCTAGGCCCCTTAGCTGGGCCAGTCCGTTAAGCCCTTAGCCGGGACCCCATTGGAGCCCTTAGCTGGGCGGGCCCGCCTTGTTTGTGGGCTAACGGTCCTGCGACCTAGTACTATGGAAAGAGTATTTGCGCTTAGCCTTATCCTTCTAGAGCTTATGTCTCTCTTTTACACTCTTCTTAGTGGAACCTTCACGTTATATTTGTAATGTACTATTTATTGCTTATAAATAGTAATCCTGCTCTCCAGTTATTATCCAGTCCTAACTTTGCACTTAGACTGTTTCAGTTCGACTTTCTACTTACTGACCGCACTTTACTTCCTGTGGATTATTGTCGTTATTTATTATGTACTAAATTATTGTAAATTTATATCATCACGATTACAGTCCAGTATTTTTATTTTTTTATTATGAGCTGAACTATTATACGGCATTGCCTTCCCAGCTCCTAAGTTTTGTATTACAGTATTTAGTAATAACTTTGAGTTCATAGTATTGGATTATTACGTATTTTCATGTATTAAATGGTCTATTTTAAAAAATCCTAATCTGTGGCCCATTGTCGTTATCTTTGTTACGTTTATTAATGTATTCTAAAATCGTTTTGGCCTGCTCCCCGCCGCTCATCGTCCCTGCCTCTAATAAAGACCCGTTTTATGTTCTTAATATAATATAATAATAATAATTCAAATAAACTAATTGGAAACAATTTATTGAAAATATAGAAAATCACTTGTCCTATTAGGCAAATCGGGCCTTGCATAGTAGGCCAAGAAGTGTGTTCTGGCTACTAGGTACGACATATATATATATATATATATATATATATATATATATATATATAATGTATATATATATATATATATATATATATATATATATATATAATGTATATATATATATATATATATATATATATATATATATGTATATATATATATATATATATATATATATATATATATATATATGTATATATATATATATATATATATATATATATATATATATATATATATATATATATATATATATATATATATATATACATATATACAGGCATACCTCAGTTTAAGAGTTTAATTGGTTCCTGGAGACGCCTCGTATTCCGAAAACTCGCATTCCGAAGCTAATTTCCCCATAAGAAATAAAGGGAAATTAATTAATCCGTTCCTGACTACCCCAAAAACCCCACATCAAACTAAATTTTTATACCTAATTAACCTAATTCATCTAAATAAACCTACAAAACTATGTTCCAGTTATTACTTACCTTGCTGTCGAGTGCTGTAGGCGTATGGAAGATGGTGAGGAGGGGGGAGGAGGAGAGGAGTTACTGTTTGGAAAGGGAGTCCCCTTCCATAATCACATCAGGCAGTGAGGACCTTTCTGGTGTGCTCTCCTTGGGACGTTTTATCTGAGTGCCACTAGGTCCTGGTTGAGGCTCACTGCTCGATTTCCTCACCACAAATCTGTCCATGGAAGCTTGCTTTTCCCTTCTTCGCAAGCTCTCTCTGTAGTAAGGCATCACATTGTCATTGAAAAGATTAAGACAACGGCCTACTACAGCTTTCTCTGAGTGAGTCTTTTCAACAGTTGTTTGAATCTCTTCCCACATCTGACACACCTTCTTAATTACTACAGAAGGGACATTCGCTGGTGCTGCTGCCACCTCCTCCTCCACTGCAGAATCATCCGCTGCTGCGTTGGCTTGCTGTTCCTGTTGAAGGGCTAGGAGTTCTTCGGTGGTCAGTTCTTCGTTGTGTTCTTCCACCAACTTCTCCACATCATCACCATCCAATTCCAAGCCCATTTGCTGGCCTAGACTAACAATTTCCTCAACAATAGGTGCATCATTTATAGGCTCAAACCCCTCAAAGTCTAGTTCTCTCACACATTCAGGCCACAATTTTCTCCAGCCAGAGATCAGGGTTCTTTGACTCACTTCTTGAAAGGCTTTGTCAACGAGTTTTAAAGCACTACAAATGTTAAAATGCTGTCTCCAGAACTCTTTGAGGGTGAGGTTTGTGGCTTCAGTCACTTCAAAACATTTCCGGAAAAGTGCCCTTTCATAAAGTTTCTTAAAATTCGCTATGATTTTCTGGTCCATAGGCTGAATTAGAGGAGTGGTATTAGGAGGAAGGAATTTAACTGTGAGGAATTTATTGTATCTAGGCAACAAATCATCTTCCAAGCCTGGAGGATGAGCAGGAGCATTGTCAAGGAGAAGCACGGCTTTGAGTGGCAAATGTTTCTCCTGCAGATATTTTTCTATGGCAGGGCACAGCACTTCATTCACCCACTCCGAAAAAATAAGCCTAGTCACCCATGCTTTTTTATTAGACTTCCACATCACACACAAATGGGTTTTCTGCACTTTATACTGTTTGAAAACCCTTGGATTTTCAGAATATACACTAGCAAGGGTTTAATTTTCAAATCGCCACTCGCATTTGAACACAGCACAAGCGTAAACCTATCTTTCATAGGCTTGTGTCCAGGCAAGGATTTTTCCTCCTTGGTAATGTATGTCCTCTTAGGCATTCTTTTCCAAAACAGTCCTGTTTCGTCACAATTAAACACTTGTTGCGGTAGGTATCCCTCAGCCTCTGCAAACTCTTTAACCCCCTAACTGCGTTGCCTCCAAATGTGACACCCCCGCAGTGCGCAGGAAATAAATTCTCTGGAAAAAATTCTTTTTTCTTTTTAAAGTGTCAAAAACCCTTCCCTGAGTATGGGTATGCAAAAAAAAAATCGAAATTGTACTTACTTTGGCTGCTATGGGGTCCGGATGTTGGGGCGTGACGTCATCATTCCCCGTGCGCCCGTGGCGTAAGCTCTCGGAGGCGGTGGGGCGCTCGGGGCGGGGCGCGCGAGTTGCCGCGAATATATTTTCGTTCATTTATTGCGCACATTTTCCAATACATTTTCATTGTTTTTATGTGCCAATCCAATGTATCATGAACACGTACACTATAATATCGCAGTACAACATCCGTACTGTCCGTAGACACTGTGTTACGTTCATCGCAAACAAGTTCACTTTTCCTGCACAATTTCCAATGTATCATGCCAAATAAATTTATATTTACACTTTATATACACACTGTACAGTATCACACACTATATACACACACCATAAACACACTCAGTACTCCGCGAGTGTGTGATATGCTGCGAAACAGCCAACGGGGCAGAGTGGCACCTTGCACTCCACGCACCAGGTGCTGATACATCTTCGTTTCTGTTCTCTGCGGGTAGTGTTCCTGCATACTATACACGCACGTTTACCCTTCTCCCGTGATGCTGTGCCTGGCATATACTCGAGCATATGTACTCCGAAGTTCTCATTACCCCTCAATCTGTCTGGAGCTGCATGTGGCATTGTTGCTTGCACTCCGCGCGGTACAACAGAACCCTCCTTGCCATACTTTACTAGCAGCTGTGACACAACACCAGCACTGAATGTACGTATAGACGGTCTCCTGCCAGATTTTACTAAGTACATATTGAAGCAGTTGAGCACTGCAACATCCATGAGGTGGAAGAAGAACTTTTTAGTCCACTTCACAGACTTGCGCACGCACTCCACTCCACCAAGCATCATGTCACACTTATCGACGAGGCGCATGTTCACGTTATAGTCTATGACACAGTCTGGCTTATACACGGTGTTGCGTGTCTGAAAGTGGACTTTCCCACTGTCCAACATGGCACCGGTGTGAATCGTACTCAGCATATTCACCTCGCGTCTGTCCTTCCACCGCACTGACAGCGTATTGTCACACTTGCGCAGCTGGCACTCACCCACGGCTATAGCTATACCGAACACTGGCATTTCCTTCCTGTGGCTCTTCACAGTGCCACATACGCCGGTGTTGTGGGCAAGGAGGTATCTGGTCAATAAGGGGCTGGTGTAATAGTTGTCGGTGTACAGTACATGCCCCTTGTTCAGCAACGGTTCCATCAGGGTTTTTACAACACTGCCAGAGAACCCGTGTTCATCTTGAGCCGGTATGTCGACGTCTGTACCAGAATATAATATCATGTCCAAGACAATACCAGTCTCACAGTCGCATAGCACAAAAAACTTCAGTCCAAATCGGTGCCGCTTTGATGGAATGTACTGCTTGAATTCCAGTCGCCCCTTGAACAGTACAAGCGACTCGTCAATAACCACATTCTGTCCGGGTACAAAATAATCCCTGAACTTCCCTCTCATGTCACTGAACATCTTCCGTACTTTCCACAGTCTGTCGTGTCTGTCCTCATTTGCATTATTCTCGAAATGCAGGCACCTGAGAATCAAGAGATACCTATCACGCGACATGTACCGGTTGAACACAGGCGATGGAACAAGGCTGTCTTTGCTCCAATAATCCTGGATGACAGCTTTCTCAGAGTGCTTCATCATCATACAGAGTGCCAGAAACACGTACATTTCGTCGATTGTCGTGTCCTTCCATCGTGTGAGCCGTGAGGCAGGTAAAATGCCTTCGTCTATGAGGCTGTGAGCGAACCTGTTTGTCTCAGTCACAAGATGCGTCATGAATACATTGTCAAAATATGCCTGAAAATATTCCATGTCTGCCATATCATCACCAGTATATGGGAATAATGGTGTAACACCAAAATCGCTATCATCAAATGTTGGTATTTGAGGGACAAATGTGGTGCAATCCTCCCACACAAGTACACCAGGGGGTTTGGTGTTGGCGCCAACACCACGGCCAACACCACCACGAGCACCAAAACTACGGCTACGTCGTCCGCTGCTTCTGCTGGAGCTGCGTGAGGGTATGCTAGGCGCTGAGGCAGATTTACGTACTGTAGACCTACCACGAATAAATGATGTTGAGGGGCCACTGTCGTTGTCCACATGCTGTGAGGCACGCTGCCGCCTGCCGCGGCGTGTTGCTGAGGTAGCAAAACCCTGCCTGGTAACACCACCACTGCTCGTACTCGGGTCGTCCACACTACTCGTATCAGAGCCAATGTCACTGAAGCCCGAGAAAGATTCGTCACATGTACTATCACTGAATAAACTACTAGCATCTGGGGACATACATGATGGTGGTGATGATAACGGTGTTGACCCAGGGCGGCGAGGCAGGCCGGGCGAGGCACGAGTACCCCACACACTCGCCACATCTTCCAATTCTGTCTCTTCCTCACTCGTATCAGATCTCTGAGTTAGGTCTTTATCTGGATCATAGTCCAGGTCATCATCCAGAGCACCGTCATCATACAAAATATCGCGTATTTCCTCCTCAGAGAGTCGTTTTCCATGACCGTGGGTCACCGTGGAGCGGGAGCTCGTAGAGGATGCGTCAGACATGGTTGCTGCCGTGAAACTGAGGCTCCCCACGGCCGCAGGGCATGCTGGGATTTTTTTTTTTTAAGATGGCGGACGATCACTGGGGCCCCCACCCACCCATACCATACCCGCGTCACCACGCGCCAGTTTTGAATGGAACGTGAAAAATCAAAATACCTGGAGGTGCGTTGCGCAAACCAGACGCGAGCCTGCAGGCGCGTTGCGCAGTTTAACCCTTACACTGCTCAGGGGTCCTTTGGACATTTACACCCCTGTGCGCAAGAAAAAAAAAAATTCAAAAAAATTTTTTCGTCTTCTAAACATGTTAATTTGTGTCCCCTGAGCACAGAAAAAAAAAAAAAAAATCGTAGGTGACATATTTTGGGCGCAATTGACCGAGGAAGTCTGGCAAAAAGTGGGCGTTGACAGAGCGGTCGTCAGACCCGGTCAGCGTCACCCGCGTTGACAGATGGGAGTTGCCACAAAGATATTATTACCTAATTGTTTCAATGTCTCCGATTGATTTTTTCTTAGTTTTTTTGCAGTAATATTATTCAATAGTGTGTATTGTAATATATTTATATAATAAAAGTCGTTACTAATCGCTATACTCAGAAGTATGATGTGCATATTAGTGATTCAATTATTATGTTTATAAAACTATAAACAAATAGTTTTGCTGCTATTACACTCTATACACAGGTTATATATAAGTATTGGCATGTTTTGGTCACCATAACGAACCACTAAGTTGGTATTGAGAGTCGAAAAGCAACAAGGAGTTACCGCCACACACCAGCCAGCCACTGGCTGCCACTCCCTCAACACACGCACTAAACTCTCTCCCCCAACAATACCATTTGTGGTGTTATTACACTATATACAGACGTTATATATAAGTATGTATATATTTTGTTCACCACAACTGTACAGCTAAGCTGATATAGTTAGTTCAGGCACTAAGAGTCGTCGCTATACACAGATGGCGGCTGGCGGCTCCCTCACTCTTTCAAGGTCACACGCACTAAACTTTCTCCCCCAACAATACCTTTTGCAGTGTTATTACCCTATATACACATATTATATATAAATATCTACATGTTTTATGCACCGTAACTGTACACCTAAGCTTGTAGTGCGCCCAAAGAGCATAGTGGCCACCCTCTAAACAGCTAGACAAATCATGCAGACGACGTCACCTCCGTCACCCATATGGCTCCTCCCAGCATAATCCTTTTGCTGTTATTACACTAATACACACATTATATATAAGTATCTACATTTGTGTTCACCATAGAGAACCATTGACCTGGTATGGTGAATGCAAACAATAACAGCTAGCCACACAGTCAGTAAACGATGCTGTCTCCCTCCGTCTCTCAGCATCACTCCTCTCACAGCGCTAATTATTACAACAATCCTGCTATTATCACAACCCTGGTTATTTATATCACAGTCATTGGTCATCTGTAATATTGTCATCGCAAAATAATAACAATTATATATTTATTTTGACATTTTTCGGCGATGCTGTGGTCACAAGCTGAACATCAATGCTGTTCGCTCATGCTGCGTGCGCCGGCCTTGGTTGCTCCAACAGAACTGTGCCTCTCACACCTGAGAATATTGCCCACGATTTTTTTTTAAAATGGCATCTGTTTACAAGAGCCCTGAGGAAGCTACTGTGAACCCCGTGTAGCCGCGGGCCATTTGAATCAGGCCTGGCACCCTATGGCGTATATATATGCCATGCGCACCATGGGACATGTTACTCAGGGCGTATATATACGCCATGCGCAGTTTAAGGGTTAAGGGTTAAATTCGTCAATAAATCGTCCAGCGGCTGGTTTGTCTGAGCTGGCTGTCTCCCCATGCCTTGTAACACTATGGATACCACACATACCACTATACCACTTTCTAAATTTTTCAAACCAGCCCCTGCTTGCCTTAAACTCTTTCGTATCTGCATCACTCGTTGCAGGGATATTCTTTAGAAGGTGTTCGTGCAACACCCTGGCTTTCTCACAAATAATGGCCTCCGAAACACTATCACCCCTCAACTCCTTGTCGTGTATCCAAATTAATAACAACTTTTCCACTTCTTCAAGTATTTGTGGTCTTTGTTTCGTTATTGTTCTTACTCCTTTTGCCCCTTTAGCACCCATAATCTCATTTTTCTTCTTAAGTATAGTGCATATTGTTGATGTGGCTTTGTTGTACTGCCTACAAAGTTCAACAACACGTGTACCGTTCTCATGCTTCTGAATGATCTCTTGTTTCTCCTCTATTGTCATCCTTACATGAGCTTTCTGGCCTTTATCCTTACCACTGGCTTTCTTGGGACCCATGGTGAGATATATAATAACAAATTGTATAGACAAATCACCAAAAATCCAACAAAACACTGAAAATCCGCGAGAAGAATTGATGTGGGGGTAGTCACTGAGCGCGAGATAATGGTAAACTGAGGGGCGGCGGGGCAGAGGGGCGACGATCGCCGAACCACCATGCGCTAGGTCGGCCTGTACGCGTATCAACAAACTCGCGTCCCGAGGTAACCCTCGCCTTCCGAGACATATTTTTGGAGTAAATACTGCTCGTCTTCCGAAAAACTCGCATACAGGGACACTCGCATTCCGAGGTACCACTGTATATATATATATATATTCGATTTTTTATACCTGCATTTGGGTGAGGTGATATGTTACAACAGTTTTGGATGAGGTGAAAACAAACTTTCAACACAAGCCAGGACACGAAACAATGGGTATTGAAGGTAAGAATGGAAGTAATTGCAGAGGGCCTATTGGCCCATATTTCTTGATGCTTCTATATTGGAGCAGAGTCTTGAAGTGGGTAGAATATAGTTGTGTCACAACTATATTCTACCCACTCATAGTTTTAAAGACATATTCCCAAAGACGTTCGTCTTTGGGAATATGTCTTGGTCTGATATTCGGGCACGGGGATTTTGGCGGTTGAACAGGGTCCTGACTGCTCGTTACCTTGTGAATGTCCCTGGGCCCCGTCGGGCCTGTGTTGCTTTGGGTCGGCGGTTGCAGCCAGTTGTCTCGGCTTCGAGTTGAGGAGTGAGCGACGACCGCCTCCCGGGTAATTCCCTCTTTTTCCGTCTGTGGAAAAAGCTCCGGGAGCCGACGGGGCTTTCCCCCAGAAAACCAGCGTTGAATGTAATGAAACGCCATTTTCTGGGTGAGTCCCGGAGGCTCCCTGGCATCCCTCCCTCCGGTCGGCAGTTTTTTCGCGTTTTTGACATCCAGCCTCAAGAACTGAGGTGTGGGTAGCCGGCGTGGAGGGTCTGGGGCTCCCCCTTCCCCATCCCGGGGAGGGGGGAGCTGTGCAGACAGCGGCGCGGCGGTGTGTGACGTCACACTAGTTTGCTTGTTTTCGGTTGGGGAGTTCTATCCACTAGTTCGGCTTTTTGGTAGCAATTTTAACCAGAATAGGGGTTTGTTTTGAGGTGCTTACCTTTCTGGGTGCCTGTTCCAATCGATGGCAGACATAGAATGCTTCCAACCACACGGGGGCTCCTATAGGCCATTGCTCCCCTTGCCTCTCAGAGGGGGCTCGGTTCTGGCCGTGGTCCCCGGTAGGCCTAAGAACTCCATACACATGACTCATGCCAAAGTCTGACATTAGCATATCAGCCTGGGATAGCTCCGGGGAGCCTCCGGGACTCACCCAGAAAATGGCGTTTCATTACATTCAATGCTGGTTTTTTACTTATCTGGTCATCTATTGTTATTAATTATTTTAGTTCATTTTTTGCATTCCTAAGTTCCCATTAAGTTTTTATTACTTAAATTACCATTAAGTTTATATTACTTTAGAATTTTTATTCTACTTTCTCTCTGTAACCCAGGTTGCCTAGCCCAACCACCATTGCTCCATTGTGCTCTTTGCTTTGCCTGTGCTATTTTGATCATTAGTGCAAATAATTACCTACAGTGTACCTGAAAGTACTCTTAAGCAACCTACCTCATTTTTGTGTATAGTTTTATATTTATATATTTATATATTTCTCATAGCTAGTTCTTTTATCATTGTCTTTTTGGCTTTTCTGTAAACCAGCCCTCTTATGCAAACTATTATAGATCCAGACCTTAACCTCTTATCTAGTATCTATGACAATCAGCACTTTAATGATCAAAATTGTAGATATTACACAGCACATGATGTAAACAATGTTTTAGTGTGTAATCACAATGTTTCTGTAATTAACTTGAATGTAAGATCTCTTAACAAGCACTTTGATGATGTTAATGCCCTGATTCAAACAGTTGACAACAAATTCTCTTTTATTGTGTTTACTGAAACGTGGTTAAAAGAGGACACTTTTCAACTCTATAACATACCAAACTACTCAGCCATTCACAACTGTCGTCCTATACAAAGAGGTGGTGGTACTTCTCTTTACTACCACCATGCACTGACTTGCTTAAAAGTAATTAAATCTAAGAGACCCTTATGGAGAGTATATATTTGCCTCCTTCAGAGTCAAGGGTAACGATGCTGTCTTGACTGTGGGAGCAGTCTACAGGGTTCCTAACACTGATGTGACTGAATTTAACTCAAACCTTAGAAATCTTATACTAGAGAACCGACTGAACAAAAACCACTTAATTATTTCTGGTGACTTCTGCGAGCCAGATAACTCTCCTGCTGCTAGTTTCCTCAACTGTATGAATGTGGGGTTTCCTCAACAAACCACTTCTAGAGGCAAGGAAGATAAGCTTTAGGGTGCACAATGAAATTGCTATAGGCAATTTTATAGCTGCTGCTGCTAATATCAACTGGGAATCTGAATTAAGGAACATAGGAGACATCAACCTAGCAGTGCAATCATTTCTTCAAAAAACTCTCAGCCTTTATAACACCCACTGTCCTATGCTAACGAAACAAGTCACAACTAAAAGGCTAAACAATCCTTGGCTTACAAAGGGGATACTTAAATCCATTAATAAAAAACATGAACTTGAGAAGAAGTATAGGTTAGGAATCGTCTCCAAAGAATTCTCAAAGAATTACTCATCATTGCTATCTAAAATAATTAGGAGAGCCAAAATTAAATACTACGGAAATAAATTTACCCACACAAAAGGGCAATATTAAGAAAACATGGAGCACAATTTCTCAAATATTGGGATCAAAGAAGATTATAAATAACAAACCAATACTCCTGTCAAATCATGATGGTCTGCTTTCAGCCTCTGACACTGCTCTTGAGTTCAATAGGTTCTTCTCTTCCATTGGGTCATCCCTTGCAAATGATATTCCATCTTCCTGTACTAATATTCAGGACTATCTTACAGGTAACTATCCACAGTCTCTGTACCTATTGCCTACTAATTCCTCTGATGTTACTGACATAATCCTTTCCTTAAAACCAAGTCTAGTGCCCTTGAGGAGATACCCACTCCTATTTACAAAAATGCCTCCAGATTTTTAGCTCCTGCCATTGCATTGCTCTTCAACAAGTCACTTGAACTCCAAACCTTTCCAGATATTCTAAAAAAAGCGAGAGTAACCCATGTCCACAAATGTGGTGATTACACTGATGTTAACAACTTTAGACCTATATCAATTCTGCCAAACTTGTCAAAAATATTTGAAAAACTAATCTATAAGCAGCTTTATTCTTATCTAGCCAAACTCAATATACTTAGCTCCGGTCAATATGGCTTCAGACCCCAAAAAAGCATTAACGATGCACTTAATAGTATGATTAACTTGATACATACTGCTCCTGATAAAAATCAGTTCCCTGTTGGGTTATTTATAGACCTGCGTAAGGCTTTTGACACTGTTAACCACCAAAACCTTAAATTATAACATTTTGGAGTCAGAGGTCACTCCCTGTAGTACATTAAGTCTTACCTTACTGACAGGCTCCAGTATGTTTCTGTGAATAATTCAATTTCTCCCACCCTACCCATCAACATTGGTGTTCCCCAGGGCAGCATACTTGGCCCTCTCCTCTTTCTCATTTATGTTAATGACCTTCCAAATGCCTCTCAACATCTCAAACCAATTCTATTTGCTGACGACACGACCTTCATTTACTCCAGTCCTGACCCCCTTGCTCTAAATGTCACAGTAAATACTGAGCTAAATAAAGTTCATCTTTGGCTAACTGCCAACAAACTCACCCTCAATATTGACAAAACTTTGTATATTTTGTTTGGCAATAAATCCTCAAATCAAATAAATCTCAGGATAACAATACCCAAATTTGTAACAAAGTAGATGGCAAATTCCTTGGCGTTCTCATTGACCGCAAGCTGAATTTCAAGGGACACATTCTAAATATATAAAAAAAAGCTTCAAAAACTGTTGGCATTCTTTCTAAGATCAGATATTATGTACCTCGCCCTGCCCTTCTGACACTCTATTATTCTCTTATTTATCCTTATTTCAACTATGGTATTTGTGCTTGGGGTTCTATTACCCAAAATCATTTACGTCCTCTAATTACTCAACACAAAGCTGCTATTAGGATAATATCTCACTCTGGCCCCAGACATCACTCGGTACCCTTACTCAAATCTCTGAATATGTTAGATATTAAGTCCCTGCACATCCTCTCATGTGTATTTTATATATATTAAACGCTGAACTGTAATGTCAATCCTGATCTTAAAATCTTCTTAGAAGGTTGTAACAGATCCCATGAGCACCACACCAGAAACAAATACCTTATCTTGAGATGATTTCGAGGATTTTTAGTGTCCCGCGGCCCAGTCCTCGACCAGGCCTCCACCCTCAGGAAGCAGCCTGTGACAACTGACTAACACCCAGGTACCTATTTACTGCTAGGTAACAGGGGCATAGGGTGAAAGAAACTCTGCCCATTGTTTCTCGCCGGCGCCTGGGATCGAACCCAGGACCACAGGATCACAAGTCAGCGTGCTGTCCGCTCGGCCGATCGCTCCCCCGACCTTAGGGGACAATAGATTGGTTTTGGAAAAGTTGTTCAATGTCAACCAATATTTTTTGACTAGTTGTATATGAAAAGGGCTGCAATTGTCCCAAGTTTCAGTCCTGCAGCGCAAATAGAAAGGGAGATATCTTTTTTAACGACTTTTACACATTTTCAAGTCTGAATAAATAAACACACGTTTCAGATATAATTATTTTGTGACACTTTTCTGACACATTAGCATATAATAAAGGATATGTTGATAGATAATTTCCAAAACATCTTTAGTTTTCCTAATACAAATTTTCAAAGTTCCCCCCAAAAATTATGCAAATATAGCATGTTTATTGCTATTATAAAATCAATAACTGAACTTAGAGAAAAAAGCTATCAACAACATTTAGAGACATGCACTCTACATATACTGTGTAAGTTTCATGTAAATTGAATAAATAATGAAAAAGTTATTTGAACGTTTATGTCAATTGAAAAAAAAACAGCAAATAATAAAGTCTAAGGTTCTAAAATCTGTGTGAGGTTGACATCAACCAATTTTCTCCAAAATTTGCACCCTTACAGATAGGCGTACGTGCAGTTAGGTGTATAAGTTTCATGCAAATCGTCCGATAAAAAGAAAAAAAAATGAAGAAAAAAAATCAATTTTTTTTTAACTTAAATTTTTTTCCAATTAAACTAATTATAATATTTGTGTAATATATGCTATTGTGATAGCAAAGAGTCATAGCTATGATTTCAGTTGATACTTTTGTTTGATAATTGTTTTTGACCATTTTGGCATAATTTTGACACCTACTTCAATATTTTTTTCTCCCTATTTATGATACGATGCTGAAACTTGGACCAGATGAAACACTTTTTATATACAACTTGTCAAAAAAGTTTGATTGAAATCGAACGAGTTTTCATTTATTGCATTTTTGGGGCAAATTGGAACCTAATGCCCCCTTAGTCAAACTAGAAATGCTTTACAAATCAAGGGACCTCGAATGTGGAATGACCTTCCCAATTATGTTAAAGACTGTACCTCTCCCAACCAGTTTAAGATAAAAACTAAGTACTACCTAATTAACTCTATGTAACCTACCGCTCGCTTTTTGTTACGCTCGAACGCTCATCCGCTCCTGACGACCCTGCTGCCCCTCTAACTTTATCAGCTGCTCCTTGAGCCCACAACATCCCAAACATGATGTAACAACCCCAGAAGGCAGCTAAGTACCCAGTGACCTAAATGTGACTGAAATATATGACAAAACCTAACCTACTAGCTCATCTCGACCTCATTAGTGTTGCTCCCTGGAGGAAACTAACCTGACGTTTGCTCCTGCTACGTCAATGAGTCAACCCCATCTGCCTGCGTACATCTCTGCTGCTACCATGCAAAACAATTCTAAGCTCGGTAAGGCCGCAAAGAAAGATAGCACACCTATCAGGATGAACCCAACCAGCCAAGCTAGCAACAGGAATAACGCGGCTGTCTCCCCTTTAGTGGCTGCCGGGGGGGGGGGGGGGCGGTACCGACCCTCCCTTCAATAACAATAACAAACCTTCCCAGCTGAGTGAAGCATCGTCACTGACACGAGCCATGCAACAGTTATGTAACCATATGGAGCAACTTAAACGAGCTGCCTCCCCATGTTCTGACTTTAAGCGTCTCGGTGATAATCCATGGCTCAAACTATTGACTCAGATACATGATAGTAGTAGGGTGGATGACTCACAGGTACCTTTTTTTTTGGGGGGGAGAGGACCCCTGTGAGTTGTACGACTCACAGGTACCTTTTTTTTGGGGGGGGAGAGGACCCCTGTGAGTTGTACGACTCACAGGTACCTTTTTTTGGGGGGGGGGAGAGGATCCCTGTGAGTTGTACGACTCACAGGTACCTTTTTTGTTTTTCTGGAAATTGGTGTGTAGCTCTTGGGGGTTTTCAGGTAAATTTTGTCAGTCACCGATTTTAAAAGTAAGGATTTCTTATGAGAAAAATAATTTCCGAGACTTAGAAGTTTGTTAAGGGCTTATGGAACAAATTCAAGTAACGTATGTAGCTCTTTAGGGTTTCCATGAGAACTCTACGGACATATTTTACATGTTTTCAACTTACAAAATCCGTCTGTGTAAGCCATAGTTTTCATGTAAATTTAGAAATTCGTGTTTGTGAGCCAGGGTTTTCAGGTCTCATACATCACACCCCCCTCCCTCCCCCCGTACCTCGCAATCTCTCGCGTCACCTTTATTTACCTTAGGCCCAGCCAGCCAGGTTACCTCTTATCATATCGTATCTTATCTTCTCCATAATATCTGGACCGTCCCTCCTCTCTCTCTCTCCTTTCATTCAGTTCAGCTATTTTCCAACATCGTATGTTTGCTCCTTTTCATTAAGCAAGTCAGTTTTACACAAATAAATCGTGTTAGTAGCAAGTTCTAGCTCACGTTCCCCCGCCTTAGTCCCCTGTCGTATAATAAATACTATCATTCCAATCCCTCTAAAAATTTTTAAATAATCATATTTCAAACGTAGTTCAATACAGTAATTTAGTTACCAAGCTCCAGCGCTTGTCCTCCGCCTTAGCTCTCTCTCGTATCTTCGTTAGTAACAGTCCAATTTCCCTGAAATTTTTACCCTCTGTATTTCAGGCTCCGTAAATAAGATCAAAACAGTTATCGAGCTCCAGCGCTTGTCCTCCGCCTTAGCTCTCTCTCGTATCTTCGTTAGTAACAGTCCAATTTCCCTGAAATTTTTACCCTCTGTATTTCAGGCTCCGTAAATAAGATCAAAACAGTTATCGAGCTCCAGCGCTTGTCCCCCACCTTATTTCGTTTTATACAAGATCGTTAGTAACAGTCCAATTTCCCTGAAATTTTTACCCTCTGTATTTCAGACACCGTAAATAAAATCAAGTCAGTTACTAATCTCCAGCTCTCGTTCCCGCCTTAGTTCTCTTTCATATCTTTGTAAATAATACATCAATTCCCCTGAAATTTTTACCCTCTGTATTTCAGACACCGTAAATAAAATCAAGTCAGTTATCGAGCTCCAGCTCTCGTCCCCGCCTTAGTTCTCCTTCGTATCTTTGTAAATAACCCATCAATTTCCCTAAAATTAAAAGCAGACATACTTCAAAGTTAGTAAATAAGATCAAGTCAGTTATCGAGCTCCAGCTCTCGTCCCCGCCTTAGTTCTCCTTCGTATCTTTGTAAATAACCCATCAATTTCCCTAAAATTAAAAGCAGACATACTTCAAAGTTAGTAAATAAGATCAAGTCAGTTACTGAGCTCCAGCTCTCGTCCCCCACCCTCTTCCACCCTCAAGTCTTTGTAAATAAACCATCAATTTCCCCGAAATTTTTACCCTCTGTATTTCAGACATAGTAAATATGATGAAAACAATTATAAAACTCTAGCTCTTGTCCTCTGTCCAAGTTCACTCCTGTAAATTCATTACTATCAGTCCAAATCCCCCCGAGATTTAAACACCCAACTACATTTTCAGACATAGTAAATAAAAACCAGTTCAGTTATCAAGTTTCAACTCTTGTGCCCCAGCTTAGTTCATTTGTGCAAGTTCTTTATTTTCCAACTAAATCACCCTGAGATTTAAGATCACCTTATTTTCTAACGTAGTAAAATTAATCTGGACATTAGCCTTAGATCATCAGACATAAATATATTCGATCAAGTCCGTCTCCAGCTTATCTCTTATCCGAGTATACACATAACCCCAACCTGTTTAATTATCTTTCACCCCCTCCCGCCTTCCTCCATCTCATCCAAGTCTCATAAATTTAAATGTAGCTGTTAATTTGCGTTCTTTCCCCGTTCATAGCATATTCTCTGTAAGTTCAGATCTGTACTTAGTCTTACATATTCTCTAGTTCTTTCCCATTTTATACAAGACTTAAACAACTATTACCGTCTCCTCTATCTTATTTAAACATGAGTCATATGTAAATATACCCGACTCTTTCCATCCATTACAAGTCCTAGCTTGTTCACCGCCCAACTCACTACGCTATTTCTACTCTACATGTTATAGCATGTTTTCCGCTCATCTTGGTACCAACCCTTACAATCTCTCTCTCTCTCTCATTCCTTTACATGTCTCAGCATGTTCGCCTCGCATCTTACTACGCTGTCTACTTTACATGTTGTAGCGTGTATTACTGTGTCCCATATCTTATTTAAACATGAGTCATATGTAAATATACCCGACTCCTTCCATCCATTACAAGTCCTAGCTTGTTCACCGCCCAACTCACTACACTGTCTACTTTACATGTTGTAGCATGTTTTCCGCACATCTTGATACCATCCCTTACAATCTCTCAATCCTTTACACATCCCAACTTTCAACCCTTTCTTACAATTTTCCTCCATCCCTCCGCTACATGTTCTTACCCGTTCATTACAGTCCACTACATATTCTCTAATCATCTCTGTACTAATTCTCAAAACTAGTTATTTCTGTCATTTTAGTAAGTAAGTAAGTAGATCATCGTTATTAACAACGACAACAACAACAACAGTAACATTACTAATTCACAGTAAGTTACTACTGAGCATTTGGCAGTTATCCATTTTCAAATAAGGTCAATATAAATCATTCTAAGACATCTTCGTACAATTAATGATACTTGCCTGTGCACTAAGTCATTACTTACAGTAGCATCTTAAGGCATTGTTTTCGTAACTCAGTTTTATTAAACATACACCTTCATTAGTCAAAGGAAAACTTTTCAAGTCATTGTATTCAATATTTCCGTTAAACTTACTACATCATGTCATTATTCGGTTTCATAATTAAGTACTTGTTTCAGTCCTCCAATGTAATAAGCAAATTATTCTATTAAGGATAAAGAAATCTTATTTAGAAGAGACATTAAGTTTATTACAACATTTAACGCATACAGTTATTCTTAGTAGTTATACAGGTATTCAAGAAATCATAAGTGTTCTTAGTAGTTATACAGGTATTCAAGAAATCATAAGTGTTCTTAGTAGTTATACAAGTGTTCAAGAAAATCATAAGTGTTCAAGAAGCAATTGGATTTATTATATATAAAATATTTCCTCTACAAATTGGACAGCATTTCAGAGCTAAAAGACAACCACTGCATGTCACCATATGTTTACATGGTAGTATTACAATATTTATATTTTTATCCATACAAACTCTGCATAAAATATCTTCTTCCCAAGATTGTTCTGTACAGTCCTTGTTTTCAACAGTGTTAGTACAAGTCTCCGGTAAAGTTTTCAATCCCAGATCTTCAGGCGTAACTTCTTGTTCCTTTTTATCATCGACTGCTTCATAAATTAAGTCCCGTACCCGTAAATAAATATCTGTACCCTCTTGCATATACCTCAACACGATTTCTAGACATCTACTTTGTATAATAAAAGGTAACAAATCTCTGGATTCCTTAAGATACTCACTTAAAGCATATCTTATACTCTCCACAGGTATTAATTTTTGATGAATCAGATGTTTGAACTTATCCATACCCTCCATTAAGATATTAATTAAATCATTATCTATAGGTTTTATAGGTAATGGTATTGTCAATCTAGCATTCTTAACAAATTCCTTGCCCCTTGCAAGAATAATGTAAGCACATTCTGGACTACATCTCGCATGTAACGTCCAAGGATCATCTTCTGGTCTCCAATTTCGTATTCCACAGGCGCAGTGATAGCAGCAGACGTGATCACTTATACCTGAAAACCATAAAACAATCCAGCATTATCTCGTTACTATCTTTTAACTAATATTCATTATTTCTTTACTTATAACTCTATTAAGTTTAAAATAGTTAAAACACTTCATACCACAGTAAAAAAAACCAGCTTCTGCCAGCTCATGAGAAGTTTGCTTGACGCTTCCAGGCCATGTCATATCAAATGTCTCTAGGCGACATTTATAAGTTACCAATCCTGGATTCAGCGATTTCCTAAATTTTATCAATCCCAGATCTTCCTTAGGAGGAGCACCACCTAAAAAAATATAACGTAGTTACGTAAATTATTCTTTAGAAGAATAAGAAGTATCTATTTAAGCAATCAAGTTTTGTACAGAGTATATAAGACTGGTATAAGAATACATCATAAGAATATATACTTACTACTATCACTTATTTTCTTATTTCCCAGTTCTATTTTATGGGAAACAAATTCCAGTCCATATTTGAAAGCTATCTCAGACACCTCTAAAGAAACATTGTCACTCCTCTTGCCTCTAATAAAGGCACAGTCTTGATTAATGATCTTATGACGTCTTCTGGGGGTATCACCAACAATCCATGCACCTACTATACAATAACAAAATGCACACAAACAGTAATATTGCGAAGGTAATAGAACCCATCTTCAACTAAGTCAATAGGGTTTAACCACTTAATGGGCCAATCCACAAATGTTTGTAGTCTAACTCCTGCACATTTAAGGCTTTCTATACTGTAAAACTTCCTGGCACACAAAGGATCCATCGTGTGAGGGCAGCACTAACTATTAGAGTAGGATAAGCAAGTATATATATCCCTAAAATAAGTATCGTACATCGCTACATATTTAACAGTTTCCCCATTTATAATAGACAGTAATCTCCTCTAAATACTTCTCTATTTAAAAATCCTTAAAGTTTCATAATTAAATAAAGCTCTTATATAAATACTTAGTAAACTACTTTCATTATTTATTAGACTTATTAGAAAAATACATCACTTTTGGCAATCTCGCTAAAAGTATACTGTTACGTCATTATTCGTAGCTGCCGTACATAATGATAGATATATATATAATTTAGTAGTAAATTCTTATTTAATCTAATTAAAATATATGCTTAAAGCATCTATATCCTAAAATGAAATATACTATTAGTTATAATGTAATATATAATATCACTCTAAGGTAACAAAAATCCTTATTAATATATTCAAATAAGTGGTAACTTTTACATTTCCCCCAATATAAGAGCGCGGACCTCACATTAGGGATATTATTACGACTATCTGGATCGTATCTACTACCTTACGAGGAAGAAAATTCACCATGGATACTGTTCTGACAACTTGTCAGGGTTATTTAACCGACGATTCATTTTGTAATAATGAAACCTGTATTGTGTACGGAGTGAACTGTATATCCTGTGTTCCCCTAGGAATGGCCCTAGACTTAGCCAAGAAATATTCTCATGCTGACGCTTATAATGTTCGCCGACCCTTGTACAGTCTTAAGAGATGTATCCCTGAAGATCGTCCAGTACCAGGAACAATTCATATCTCTAAAGGAGAAAATCTTCCGTTTATTGTTGCTATAGCCACTCAATACGGTATTGGATTACCTATAGAAAGTAATAACATTGCTCAGGGAATTATAGAAAACTCAAAAGACAGAAACATGCTCTCTGGATTAAACGAAGATACATCCATTAATCGTCTCGTCTACTTCAAGAATGGTATGAAAGATTTATTTAACTTTATCAAGGGCTCTCCTCAAATTATGAGAGTTATAATACCAACAGGAATTGGGATTACATGTGTTCGAAGAGATAAAGTTTGGGAAAATACTTATCTTCCTGTTATTGAAGATATGTATAAACAGTTAAAACCCTACGGAGTGGAAGTTAAATTACTGTTTAACGAGGAGATTATGCAGAGGAAGAGCAAGTAACACTTGGCAACCTTTTGTGTGCGCAGTGTTTCTACGCGCAGCCTAAAGATGTATATATGCTTCCCCGGAGTGATCTCTTACGGTGTCCTCCTCTTCTTGGATGTCAGAATCTACTTCAAGCTTGGATATTCAAGGCTATGGAGATCAAGACTATTATTGGAGACTTTGCCTCCCTGTCCGTCTACAATAATCACGACTGTTTATTGTACGATCTTGATGCTACGAGTGTACAAATGTGTAAAATTGTGCAAGGATTGTGGGATCGTTACCCATATGCGAGATTACATCGTGAAAACTTTCCTTACAAAAACAGGGCTGTTGTATCTTATCGCAGTAACCCTGGCAGTATACATATTGGAGAACCACCTGAATTTAACAACAGGATGGATGAAGATCCCCATCTACCCCTTATTATTGGTTTAGTGACTCAGTTTGCTAGTAGACCTGCAACTTTACCAGCATATGAAAATCCTCCGTGTGAAGTACGAAGTTTAGATGAACATTTTTACGATGGACTTGAAAAAGATACAGAATATCAGAGATGGCGCTGGTTTGAAAATGCTCTGAAGGAAGCCCTTGTTTTCATTCTTAAAAGATGTGTTAAGAGAATTATTATTCCATATGGGTTTGGCATGTCAAGTTATTTGGACAACTGCGCAGTATGGGAAAGTAAATATTTGCCTATACTTGAGAAAATAGGACAAAAACTACGAAAACGAGGTATTGTACTCTTCATAGTACGTCCTGAAAACATCGTTCCTCCTCAGTCATCCACCCACGGCATCTTTGAAAATAAGATTCCATACATTGCTGTTCTTCAAAATGGACCCACAACTAATGCTACTGATGCTGCTAGGACACCTGAAGATGATGCTACGCCTGCTACCGCTGATGCTAGTTCACCTTCTATCAACACTAAGTTGTCTGATACAATTAATTCAACACCTGTTAATGTTACTACGTCTGTTGATACTAATGTTACAATGTGTGTTAGTAGTAGTTTTACAAATTTAGAAGAGAAGATGGATTGGGAATAATAATGTCTGTAAATAATTTATACTTTGTACATTTTTACAAATTAAATACATTGTACATTTTTACACATTAAATAACAAAATAGAAACTCGTGTGTTTATTTTCTCCCTTTTTTAATGTCTAAATGTCAACTCTACTTTTCTGAGTATATAGGAAGAGGTACGAAACTTTTTCTGTCTTACTTCAAGATGGATTGTTCTATGTACATGCAAGTGAAGCTTAAGCGTTTGAATAAGTGTATTATAGATGCTGATTTTACTAGTGATGAAATTCTAAAACCTGGAGACTGTCTTGTCTACGATTCTCATAATTTATCTGGTGGATTTGCACAACTGTTATGGGAAAAATATCCTTACAGTAAAGTTTCCGAGTGTGAAGTGGTACAGAATAATATAACTCCTGGTGGTATAGTACTTGCTTTATCTCCAGAACCAGAAATAAAATCTCATATTATAGGACTTCAATACAGTAGCTCTAATGAAGATCTAGGATTACAGAAAGATATTATTAAACGTTGGAGTTTTAAATCTGCAATAAGACAAATTTGTTGTCAGGCAAGAAATAATAATTTAATCCAGCGTATAATTATTCCATATGGTATTGGGTTTAATGACGGAATAGGATGGAGTAAAGAAGAACAAGAAGAATGGGAGACACACTATTTTCCAGGACTAGCCCATTTAGCTTATGTTTTAAAGAATAATAAAAAAGAATTATTAATGGTTCGTATACCTCTTGGAGAAGATGTTACGGGGACTGGGAGAGAGAAGAAACAAGTAGAGGGTGGATCTAATAAACGGAAGAGAATGTCTTAGTTAAAACTAGTAGATCTAAAATAATACATATAACTAATTTGGAAACTACAGCTAAGAGAGAGGGGCGGAGCGTAACAATCTCCGATGTGATAAGCTAGGTCGGGATATATCTTGCCATAAACTCCCCATCTCGGTCCAGCAGTGAGAAGACATACTCGGATCGATGGCTGCTGTATACAGTAAGTGCTTATTGTATGATGTACTTACAGTACTCGTTATATTTGTTGTGATATAATTTTGCTTATTATTGAATATCTTTTAGTTTTGAAATATTATGATTATTTAATAGTCCCTGTGTTAAATATTGTATTTTTCTTTGTTTAAAGATCTACCCCATGTGATGGATGTGAAGAGTCTACCAGGGTTTGGAAGCATGCCTGATCTTGTGTCAGAAACTATATGGCAAAGTCCAGCTTCGACTGTTTTGTGGAAGAATATGCCCCTGGCGGAAAAACAGACTTATAAAGTGATGACACATACTGATAAATGTACGCATGAGAACATTGTTCCAGCTCTAGCAAAGTTTATTAGCAAAAGTGAAAATGTTTTAATGATACTGATTGGTCGTGATTTTATAAAGTTGAAAGAAGAACTTCCATTGATAAAATGTGACATAGTCTTATTTAGCTTAAAAGAGAGTGTTACAGATGTACTCAAGAAACATGAGAATTGTCAAGTGTTGTTGCTGACGAAAATTCCTAGTAAGGCCGAGATGAAGAAAATTTCTTTGTTATTTAAAGGCGATAAAATAATTTGCACTTTTAGACCTAAACCCCGTTTTAAATACATATTTCCAGAATTTGAAGAAGTGCCTATAGGATGTAACTTAAAGGATAAATTTTTTATAAGAAAATTTGTGGATGAAATTGGTTCTCCAAATGCTGCAAACTGGTTTATTAATAAGTTGAGTTCTGAAGAACGAGAAGTGTATACTATAATGAGCCAGGATGAACTGCAACAGCAGGTAAATAGTAAGACTGTGAAAGAGCTTAGTATTATTCACCCTAAAACGGAAGAAGATGAACATTGGAGTTTAATTGATCATATGGAGGAGAGCTTTCCATCTTTTCCGTTAAATTTAATAAAGATGAGACCAGAAATAGGATATCATACCCCCCAAAAGATAGAAATAGAGGCAGTGATGAGATTTATAGGACAGGATCCTGTACTTGGTGTTTTCTCTGGTATGGCCTTTATTGAAAATCTTATTAGGATAAGACATACTAATGTGGTACGAGCTACAGATAATTACTCGAATATGGGTGAGAGTAAGTGGATGGAGGTTGAACAAATGGATGCTGTAGAAGCAGTTAGGACTTATTGTAATGACAGAGAAGTACTTCTAATGTCCTGGCCTGAATTGATTTGTGATGATAATGTTTATAGCGATGCTTTCTATGTTTTAAAGGAATTTAAGGGACAAAAACTAATCTATTTTGGAGAAGGGGAAGGGGGATGCTGTGCATGTGATGGATTTTTTAACTTGCTGGATAGTGAGTTTCATTGTGTGAAATCAAATACATGTTTTACTTATAATTCTTTTATAAATTCAAATGTTTATTTCTATATAAGACTATAGTGTTTATGATTTCTTGAACACTTGTATAACTACTAAGAACACTTGTATATGATTGCTTCTTGAACACTTATGATTTTCTTGAACACTTGTATAACTACTAAGAACACTTGTATATGATTGATTCTTGAACACTTATGAATACCTGTATAACTACTAAGAATAACTGTATATGATTGCTTCTTGAACACTTATGATTTCTTGAATACCTGTATAACTACTAAGAATAACTGTATGCGTTAAATGTTGTAATAAACTTAATGTCTCTTCTAAATAAGATTTCTTTATCCTTAATAGAATAATTTGCTTATTACATTGGAGGACTGAAACAAGTACTTAATTATGAAACCGAATAATGACATGATGTAGTAAGTTTAACGGAAATATTGAATACAATGACTTGAAAAGTTTTCCTTTGACTAATGAAGGTGTATGTTTAATAAAACTGAGTTACGAAAACAATGCCTTAAGATGCTACTGTAAGTAATGACTTAGTGCACAGGCAAGTATCATTAATTGTACGAAGATGTCTTAGAATGATTTATATTGACCTTATTTGAAAATGGATAACTGCCAAATGCTCAGTAGTAACTTACTGTGAATTAGTAATGTTACTGTTGTTGTTGTTGTCGTTGTTAATAACGATGATCTACTTACTTACTTACTAAAATGACAGAAATAACTAGTTTTGAGAATTAGTACAGAGATGATTAGAGAATATGTAGTGGACTGTAATGAACGGGTAAGAACATGTAGCGGAGGGATGGAGGAAAATTGTAAGAAAGGGTTGAAAGTTGGGATGTGTAAAGGATTGAGAGATTGTAAGGGATGGTATCAAGATGTGCGGAAAACATGCTACAACATGTAAAGTAGACAGTGTAGTGAGTTGGGCGGTGAACAAGCTAGGACTTGTAATGGATGGAAGGAGTCGGGTATATTTACATATGACTCATGTTTAAATAAGATATGGGACACAGTAATACACGCTACAACATGTAAAGTAGACAGCGTAGTAAGATGCGAGGCGAACATGCTGAGACATGTAAAGGAATGAGAGAGAGAGAGAGATTGTAAGGGTTGGTACCAAGATGAGCGGAAAACATGCTATAACATGTAGAGTAGAAATAGCGTAGTGAGTTGGGCGGTGAACAAGCTAGGACTTGTAATGGATGGAAAGAGTCGGGTATATTTACATATGACTCATGTTTAAATAAGATAGAGGAGACGGTAATAGTTGTTTAAGTCTTGTATAAAATGGGAAAGAACTAGAGAATATGTAAGACTAAGTACAGATCTGAACTTACAGAGAATATGCTATGAACGGGGAAAGAACGCAAATTAACAGCTACATTTAAATTTATGAGACTTGGATGAGATGGAGGAAGGCGGGAGGGGGTGAAAGATAATTAAACAGGTTGGGGTTATGTGTATACTCGGATAAGAGATAAGCTGGAGACGGACTTGATCGAATATATTTATGTCTGATGATCTAAGGCTAATGTCCAGATTAATTTTACTACGTTAGAAAATAAGGTGATCTTAAATCTCAGGGTGATTTAGTTGGAAAATAAAGAACTTGCACAAATGAACTAAGCTGGGGCACAAGAGTTGAAACTTGATAACTGAACTGGTTTTTATTTACTATGTCTGAAAATGTAGTTGGGTGTTTAAATCTCGGGGGGATTTGGACTGATAGTAATGAATTTACAGGAGTGAACTTGGACAGAGGACAAGAGCTAGAGTTTTATAATTGTTTTCATCATATTTACTATGTCTGAAATACAGAGGGTAAAAATTTCGGGGAAATTGATGGTTTATTTACAAAGACTTGAGGGTGGAAGAGGGTGGGGGACGAGAGCTGGAGCTCAGTAACTGACTTGATCTTATTTACTAACTTTGAAGTATGTCTGCTTTTAATTTTAGGGAAATTGATGGGTTATTTACAAAGATACGAAGGAGAACTAAGGCGGGGACGAGAGCTGGAGCTCGATAACTGACTTGATCTTATTTACTAACTTTGAAGTATGTCTGCTTTTAATTTTAGGGAAATTGATGGGTTATTTACAAAGATACGAAGGAGAACTAAGGCGGGGACGAGAGCTGGAGCTCGATAACTGACTTGATTTTATTTACGGTGTCTGAAATACAGAGGGTAAAAATTTCAGGGGAATTGATGTATTATTTACAAAGATATGAAAGAGAACTAAGGCGGGGACGAGAGCTGGAGATTAGTAACTGACTTGATTTTATTTACGGTGTCTGAAATACAGAGGGTAAAAATTTCAGGGAAATTGGACTGTTACTAACGATCTTGTATAAAACGAAATAAGGTGGGGGACAAGCGCTGGAGCTCGATAACTGTTTTGATCTTATTTACGGAGCCTGAAATACAGAGGGTAAAAATTTCAGGGAAATTGGACTGTTACTAACGAAGATACGAGAGAGAGCTAAGGCGGAGGACAAGCGCTGGAGCTCGATAACTGTTTTGATCTTATTTACGGAGCCTGAAATACAGAGGGTAAAAATTTCAGGGAAATTGGACTGTTACTAACGAAGATACGAGAGAGAGCTAAGGCGGAGGACAAGCGCTGGAGCTTGGTAACTAAATTACTGTATTGAACTACGTTTGAAATATGATTATTTAAAAATTTTTAGAGGGATTGGAATGATAGTATTTATTATACGACAGGGGACTAAGGCGGGGGAACGTGAGCTAGAACTTGCTACTAACACGATTTATTTGTGTAAAACTGACTTGCTTAATGAAAAGGAGCAAACATACGATGTTGGAAAATAGCTGAACTGAATGAAAGGAGAGAGAGAGAGGAGGGACGGTCCAGATATTATGGAGAAGATAAGATACGATATGATAAGAGGTAACCTGGCTGGCTGGGCCTAAGGTAAATAAAGGTGACGCGAGAGATTGCGAGGTACGGGGGGAGGGAGGGGGGTGTGATGTATGAGACCTGAAAACCCTGGCTCACAAACACGAATTTCTAAATTTACATGAAAACTATGGCTTACACAGACGGATTTTGTAAGTTGAAAACATGTAAAATATGTCCGTAGAGTTCTCATGGAAACCCTAAAGAGCTACATACGTTACTTGAATTTGTTCCATAAGCCCTTAACAAACTTCTAAGTCTCGGAAATTATTTTTCTCATAAGAAATCCTTACTTTTAAAATCGGTGACTGACAAAATTTACCTGAAAACACACCAATTTCCAGAAAAACAAAAAAGGTACCTGTGAGTCGTACAACTCACAGGGATCCTCTCCCCCCCCAAAAAAAAAGTTGCCTGTGGACTGTACACCCTACTACTCATGATGACCAAAAGTCTATAATCCGAGAGCAGTCGGACCTGATAATGAAGCTGCAGAGTGATGCTTTGGCCATGCACAAGATTAACCAAGATCTGTCTGCCAGAGTCGGCCACCTCGAACAGGAATTAAGCTCTCTTCAGATCTCGGTTACTAACTGTAAATCAGCAGAAACCTCTAAGAAGCAAGAAGAGATGTTACAAAAGTTAGAGAACCATTTTAACTCCCTACAACAGCAACACACTGCAACCCAAGACGAATCAGACCAACTTAAGCTCGTTTATTCTGTCATCATCTCATCACATGATTTTCCCCATGAAACAGAGAAGACTGTACTATCATCGTGATCCAGGAATTGTGTACTAAGTTTAATTATTCAATCAAAGCAAGTCAGCTTATAGAGTGGGTACCTGATCATCTGGTACAAATAACAGGAAGATTTGTGTGAAATTAGATAGCTACTCCCGCAAGTCAGACCTTATCACTGCTGCAGTCGCTAGGAAATCCAATGTTTATGTGAACGAATGTCTAACCAGATTCAGACAAAATCTCTTATTTGAACTACGTGGAATCTGCAAAAGATCCCCTGCTATTAAACATTGTTTTGTGCGCGATGGTAAAATAATAGCTAGGAAGACTGACTCTGGAAAAGCTTATGTCATAACCACTGAGGCACACCTCACTTCTTTCCTAGATGACTGTGGGATATCAGCTGAATAACCAGAACATAATTTGTAGTCTCGCATACTACCAAAGTGTACTTAAATTAAGCTCTGCCTTTCCAAAGTTTTTTAAATTTTATTTTTATTTTTTGTTTGTCATCTTTGTTGTTGAAATTGCTTGTTTTTTACACTTAATTATTTGTTCTTAGTTAATCCCCTTGTCACTAAACCTAGGACTCTTTTTACCGTGTTATATTTAAAATAACTTGGTATTTGTTTCTTGTAATCATTTATTGGAATTAATTAATAGTATAATTGTTTATATAAGCATCTTCCTCATTATCATAGTAAAATCTTCCACATGAATATACTCTCACTCTGTTTATTTTTACACTTAGATTTATATTTGAGTAAATTTCTAGATTTACTTAGATTTACATTTTTGTTTTTCTTGGAATTATCTATTTGAGCTCACTTTGTTTTCTTAGGTTCTTACTAATTATAGGATTTTAATTAACCATTACTAAGCTAATTATCTTTAAGATCATTTTACTTTATGATCATTATTTTTCTTATTATTTTTTATTTTACATTTATATTGTCAGTCTCTACTGATTTTTTGTTTTTTATTTTATCTAATGTGTCCTTCCTGGCTATCTATTGGATCTTTATTTTACTTCTAATTTGTTACTATTTTATTGTATTTGCTTTTATTCTTGTGTTTTGCTATATCGTGTATCTTGTATCGTGATCCCTCTGCATCTCTATGCACACTGATATTGATCCTGATCTAAATCTTCTGTCTCATATCTACACCAACCAGCACATTGATCATCATTATTGCAAGTATTTCACAGCACACCAGGCTAAAAACAAACTCCAAAATAGCACCTGTTTATCAGTTTACAACCAAAATGTTAGATCACTTGGTAAACATTTTGACGATATAAGTGCATTACTCGCAGCACTAGGTACTAACTTATCGTTCATTATTTTAACAGAAACTTGGCTAAATAAAGACTATATCCAACTTTACGACTTAGGTGGTTATAAAGCCATTCATAACTGTAGGCCTAATATAAAAGGTGGTGGCACAGCTATATATTACCGAGATACATTTATCTGTAACAGTGTTATTAGTGACAGAGTTGACTACTGTGAATATACTTTTGCACAGTTTACAATTAAATCCCTTAAATCCTCTTTGACTATTGGAGCCATCTATAGATTTCCCAATACTAACATAGCTTCTTTCTCAGATAACCTAAGGAATCTTATTATAAACAACAATCTCAACAAAAACCACATCATTCTGGGAGGAGACTTTAATATTGACCTGGGTCAACAAAATTGCTCTCAAGTTGACTATTTCCTTAACAGCATGAACTCCTGTATGCTAATCCCCACAATCACCAAACCTACCCGAGTCACTCAAACATCAGCCACTACCTTGGACCACATATGAACAAACATAACAGCTCCCCTTGTATCTGGTATAATCTACGACAGAACAACTGATCACTATCCTACCTTTCTCATAGCTAACATGGACATAACACCACCAAAAAAGCAAGAAACTTTCATTTAGGCTACACAGTGAATCAGCTTTAGGCAATCTTACAGATGCACTTCACAATATTAACTGGGATTCTGAATTCAATAATACCCAGGATATAAATTCATTAGCTAACCTCTTCCTCTCCAAAACTCTAAGCCTCTACAACCTTCATTGTCCCCTTCTTACCAAGCAAGTAACTGTCAAAAGATTAAACAATCCATGGATCACAAGTGGCATTCTCAACTCAGTCAACAAGAAACATGAATATGAAAAGAAACTTAGAATTGGCCTAGTTTCAAAGGAAGTAGCTAAAAGGTACTCATCAATGCTTACCAGTATCATAAGAAAGGCAAAACTTGCATATTATGTGAATAGATTCAATGAAGCAAAAGGCAACATGAAAAGCACTTGGAAAACAATCTCTAGTATCCTAGGAATTAAACAACACTCACGTAACCAAATAAAACTCTACAAGGATGGGGATATACCGTCAACTGATTTAGAAATGGCAAATGAATTTAATAGTTTCTTTTCATCGGTTGGTGCTAATCTTGCCAGTAAAATCCCACAGACTCAGACACATATTAACACATATCTCTCTGGCAGCTATCCAAACTCTCTTCTCCTTTCACCAATCAGCCTGGCAGATGTTGTGTCCATCATACATTCTCTAGAAACCAAGGCAGGGAACACCAGTGAAATTCCGTCCATTGTATACAAGAGCGCCACCCATGCCCTTGCCCCACACCCATAGCCCTACTGTTCAACAAATCTATAGAGTGTCACACCTTCCCTGATATCCTCAAAAATAAATAAATAAATAAATACCGCACCCCCAAAATGTCAACCCCATGTCTTCTATCTTAAACAATGCTGTTTTGTTGACAAAATTTTATTTTTGCATTTTTTCTGCCATGTTCCCCCCCCCCCCTTTTTTCCATTTTTTATTTTTTTCTCAACACAATTTATACTTTAATCTCAATTAGTATTAAGTTTTAGTCTTAATGTTTTTCCTGCCTATTTCCTGTTTTTCTATTACGCTTTGCGTAATAGTGGCTTTAGGCATTGTATGTACTAGCTCTATCTATAAATCCATCAACTTTTGTATGTTACCTTATATGTATGTACTCTACCTGAATAAAAATTTGTATCTGTATTTGTACTTGTATTATTATATTGGATTATATTTGAATTGAGTTATTACTTGCTAGTATCCCCCCCTCCTCCCTGGTTTAACTGTTGCCTTTGCCCCAGATAAGGTAACTTGTTACCCATCCCCCTTTTTTCACATGTCCGGGTTTTTCCGTTGAAGTTCTGCTTGGATTGATAGTTATCTTCCTTCGCTACAGTCTAGTTTCCTGGAAGATCTTATTTCTTAGGTTGGAAGAAAACGTGCTCAGATTGGGGACTTGTTTATTTTATAATGGTAAATAATAAATTAATATATAATAAATTAATAAATAATAAATTAATTATTATTATATAATAAATAATAATAATAAATAGTATAATGATAAGCAATTATTTTTAATGAATCAAATAGCTAATTAGGATGAATGATAAATAATTATTGACTAGTGCATAACAATAAAGTATTAAGGAATAATTATAATGAATAATCCTTAATGATAAAGTAGAAAACAATTACAATTAATAACTACATCCATAGGTAGTAAATGAAAGTTGCATTAATTTAATTACACTAATTACAATTCATGGGAATATTTCTTAGCAATCTGCAGGTTTATCACTTTGGGGGTTCCGGCGGAGCACCCCTAAAGATACAGCAAATGCTTAGCATGCTAGAACAAGTGCCCCTTGAGCATGTCTGTGGGCCGTCCCTTCAAAAATAAAACAGAGGATGCAGAGGATCCCGGGAGGAGGGTGGGCGTTTTGTAAGAGAGCAGCTGCTGGCTTGTCGGGAAGAGGCCCGCGCCGTCTGCGTCCGTGTTTATATAACCTCGGCTCGAGGTTATATAAACACGGTTATATAACCTTGGGGCGGTTAAAGTCAGCTTCCAGACATACGTTCTCTTCCCTCAGAAAACCCACCGTTTTTGGGAAAAACAGTGTTCTTTTCTCCTCCTTTCCCCTTAGTTTTGCTCTAGACAATCCTATCCTCTATGCCAGTGTTTCTTTTTCCGAGTTTCTCCTCGGGGTATCATCCTGGATTTATCAATTAATGACAGTTGCCCAGTTTTGCTTTTGGAAAAGTCCCCCCTCCCCTCTTACAACCTAATTCCAGCAGTACCCTTAAGGGTGTAGGTTTATTGCCCGTCACGTTCCTACTGCATGCCCGCTTCTGCCCACCCTTACTGCCTTAATACTTCCAGAACCGACTACAGAAGGCGCACAAGGTACACTATTGATGAACGAGGAAAAAGGGATGGAGCCCGAGGGCAGATTACTGTACCCATTAAGTTGACACCACCCTCACCGCTGTGGGGCGGGCCGCAGCGACAACGACGGACACGGGGTCGGCCCTGGGGAGTCGGCCTCAGTGTAGGCGGGGTTCCCACTTCCCACACCCGCCCTGGGGCCAGCCTTGCAGGACTGGTCCCTGTGAGGGCGGGCTCCAGCGACGACCAGTCTAACGACATCGTGCACAGCGCCCCCTACTTGGGTGTACAATCCCTGCTGTACGATCACCTCGCAAGGACATGGCATGGGGGGTTCACATTACCTCTCAACGCTCCTTGGATCGTCGCGATGATGCTCCATTGGCCTCACCAAGGACGCTGTTTAACTTGCAGTATCTGCCTAATAGAACCGGTTTGATACCTTTTTCAGTCAGGAGGAACAAAACTGTTTTTTAATGCCCTCTCCGGGGATATGGGCACAGTTACATTCACGGAAGCGAGTGGCCATATTCCTAGTTAAAGGTTTGTGAGAAACGCTCGCCTCGCAAGGTATAGTTAGTGGGCTCTCGCCTCTCTATGCCCATGGCCTGTCGCAATGGCGCTCTGTTGGCCTCATCAAGGAAGCTGTTAGACGGCCAGCTGCCGCTCGCCCTTCGGGGTTGGGGGTTCCGCGCCGCTGGCCCTCGCCGGATTGGGGGTGCTCCACCGGAACCCCCAAAGTGATAAGCCTGCAGATAGCTAAGACATATTAAGATGAATTGTAATTAGTGTAAATTCAAATAATGCAACTTTCAATTACTAACTATAGATGTAACTATAAATTGTAATTGATTTAATACTTTATCATTATAATGATTATTCATTATAATTATTCTTTAATACATTATTGTTATGCATTACAGACACTAATTATATATCATTCATCCTAATTAGCTATTTGATCCATTTTAATTATTGCTTATCATTATACTATTTATTATTATTATTATATTATTTATTATTATATAATAATAATAATTTATTTATAATTTATTATTTATTATTAATTTATTATTATTAATTTATTATTTATTATTAATTTATTATTTATTATTAATTTATTATTTATTATTAATTTATTATTTATTATTATAAAATAAACAAGTCCCCACTCTGAGCACGTTTTCTTCCAACCGCAGAAAATATATATATATTTTTTTGAGATATATACAAGAGTTACATTCTTGTACAGCCACTAGTACGCGTAGCATTTCGGGCAGGTCACTGGAATATGATCTCCGCTGTGAAAAATTGTTTTTACAATCAAGTACACATTTTACCGTTGAGTTAAACAGAGGCTACAGTTAAGGATTTGAACCCAGTAAATCCTCCCCGGCCAGGATACGAGCCCATGACAAAGCGCTCACGGAACTAGCTTAGATTAGTGTTTGAGCATGATAATGATTTAGATTAATGTTTGAGCAGCAATATTTGCAAATTTGCCGGTGATACAAAAATCGGGAGGGAAATAATCACGGAAAAAGACTCTATCACTTTAAGACGATCTAAATAGAATTTTGGAATGGTAAAAAGTTTGCGAGATGCAGTTTAATGCTGACAAATGAATGGTTTTGAGGCTCGTTAATGATGATGTAGTTACAAGATACGAGCTAGATGTTGTTGAGATTGCGAAAGGGATCTATGAGTTATGATTATTAGAAATTAAAACCAAAAAAATCAATGCATAAATGTTCGTAATATGGCAAATTGGACACTGGGATTTATTAATTAAAGCGTTAGTAATAAAATACTTGGTGTTATTCTTCAGCTATATCCTGCTCTTGTTTGGCTCCTCCATTTAGATTATGGAGTTCAGTTTCGGTCGCCATCCTATAGAATAGATATAAATTCACTAGAACGCGTCCAGTGTAGGATGACAAAGTTAATCGCGCAAACTAGAAACCTCATATGAAAAGAATGACAAAGCTCAATTTACATTCTCTAGAAAGGCGAAGAATTAGGGGTGATAAGATAGATGTGTACAAGTGGATGAATGGGCATAACAATCTCTCTTCTTTTGAGATGAACTTCCTGTTATCATTAAACTTACTTTAAAGATATTTGAACCCAATAAAAAAATTGTTGTACATTATGCAAATAAATTGCACTAAAAATTGTATAAGTATCTATATATTAGTGTTAAGACGAGCATATTTTGTCAATGCCTTAGATTGTAATATATATTATTTATAACGCTGCTCGACTCCCTGCAGCCCGCGACACGGCACAACATAAGTGGGCGAAGTACGTGGCGTACGTATCGGCTGACAGGAGACGGGAGTGTCCCTTCGAGGCCTCGTCCTCGACACTGGCGAACTTCCTGCAGTCGCTGCTATTTCAGGGCTTGGCTTTCCGCTTTCTCAGCGCTTACCTTGCGGCGATCGCCTTCATGTTCAAGCTGCATGGTAGGGAGGATCCTACATGCAAGTTCCTAGTCACACAACTGCTTAAGGGAGTGCGCAACAAGGCTCAACGGCTTCCCGCACAACGTCTGCCCGTGACCAGACGACTACTGGGGGCCCTGCGAGGTGTCTGCTGCTCGACTTACGAGAGGACCTGCTACCGAGCGCTCTTCTCCCTCGCTTTCTACGCCTGCCTCCGGCCATGGGAGGTGACCTATGCGGGGAAGGGGCAACACACGCTACGCTTGGAGCAGTTAACTTTATCATGGACGGGGATCGACATTGCGTTTGCCTCCTACAAGCACAGTGCAGGTCGTACCCCCACTTTGAACCTGAGTGCAGACCCCTACAGCAAGTACTGCCCGGTCCGTGTCATGGCAAACTACATAGGACGACGGGGCATGGACCCAGGTCCTATATTCCTAGACGAAACGAGCGCCCCGGTCACCAGACAAGATTTCACAAGGGTACTCCGTGCTGCCATTCGAGCACTAGGACTGCCTCCAAACGATTATGCTTCTCACTCCTTCAGAATTGGCAGGGCCACGCAGATGTCCAAGGATGGCCTTGCGCCGGCAGCAATCAGAGCAGCCGGCAGGTGGAAAAGTGATGCGTTCCACTCCTACATCAGGCAAGATGTCATTCCACTACCTAGATGAGTTACTTCTGCGGCCAGCGGGCACCTCGCCCTTCGGGGGGTGGGGGACCGACTGCGCTGGCCTGCGGAGTGGGGGTGCTGCGCCGGATCCCCAAGTCTAGGGCTGCCCGCAGCTACTTACCATATGTTAAGTGCACACTTGTAGTGCAAGTTGGGGGTTGCAGACTTTACATGTAAACTAGGCACTAGCATATCATTACCCCTGGAAATTCTTATCTATGCCTTCTGTGTTACAGAATATATTTTATACATACTGTACTGGCTGCCACTCAATTAACTCTGGTGTTGTCTTTAATTATAGCATTAAGCTGATTGTGAGTACTGCAACATTGCTTTGGCTAACTGGCACTAGGCACTGCTAATGTGCTACGACTTATTTCTTTATTAACATTGCTTTGGCTAACTGTCACTAGGCTCTGTTATTAATGTGCTACGACTTATCTTCTTTAGTTGCATCTTTGCAGTACTGGCATTCTAATCAGTCATGTTATACGACATCATTTATATTGTGGTACAGCAGTTGCTCTGTATACATTATTTAATAAATAAGGTTCCCCCATTCTGGCTTGTGTCTTTTCTCCCCGATCAGAATATTTGCAGATTTGCCGGTGATACAAAAATCGAGAGGGAAATAATCACGAAAAAGACTCTCTATCACTTCAAGACGATCTAAATAGAATTTTGAAATAGTAAAAAGTTTGCCAGATGCAGTTTAATGCTGACAAATGAAAGGTTTTGAGGCTAGGTAATGATGATGTAGTTACAAGATACGAGCTAGATGTTGTTGAGATTGTGAAAGGGATCTATGAGTTATGATTATTAGAAATTAAAACCAAAAAAATCAATGCATAAATGTTCGTAATATGGCAAATAGGACACTGGGATTTATTAATTAAAGCGTTTGTAATAAAATACTTTATGTTATTCTTCAGCTATATCCTGCTCTTGTTTGGCTCCCCCATATAGATTATGGAGTTCAGTTTCGGTCGCCATCCTATAGAATAGATATAAATTCACTAAAACGCGTCCAGTGTAGGATGACAAAGTTAATCTCGCAAACTAGAAACGAAACCTCATATGAAAGGAATGACAAAGCTCAAATTACATTCTCTAGAAAGGCGAAGAATTAGGGGTGATAAGATAGATGTGTACAAGTGACTGAATGGGCATAACAATCTCTCTTCTTTTAAGATGCACTTCCTGTTATCATTAAACTAACTTTAAACTAAGATATTTGAACCCAATAAAAAAAATTTTGTACGTTTGCAAATAAATTGCACTAAAAATTGTATAAGTATCTACATATTAGTGTTAAGACGAGCATATTTTGTCAATGCCTTAGATTGTAATATATATTATTTATAAACGA
>NC_091166.1:33639745-33679745 GCF_040958095.1 Procambarus clarkii
TTGGCCTCCACCACCTTCTCACCTAACTTGTTCCAACCGTCTACCACGCTATTTGCGAAAGTGAATTTTCTTATATTTCTTTAGCATCTGTGTTAAGCTAGTTTCAATCTATGACCTCCTGTTCTTGAAGTTCCAGGTCTCAGGAAATCTTCGCTGTCGATTTTATCAATTCCTGATACTATTTTGTATGTAGTGATCATATCACCTCTTTCTTCTGTCTTTTAGTTTTGGCATATTTAATGCCTCTAACCTCTCCTCGTAGCTCTTGCCCTTCAGTTCTGGGAGCCACTTAGTAGCATGTCTTTGCACCTTTTCCAGTTTGTTGATGTGCTTCTTAAGATATGGGTCAACTTCTGTTGTTGGGCACCACACAACAGCTGCATATTCTAGCTTTGGCGTAACAAAAGTCATGAACAATTTCTTTAGTATATCACCATCCATGTATTTAAACGCAATTCTAAAGTTAGAAAGCGTAGCATAGGCTCCTCGCACAATATTCTTTATGTGGTTCTCAGGTGATAGTTTTCTATCTAGAACCACCCCTAGATCTCTTTCTTTATCAGAATTCTTTAAAGATTTCTCACATAATGTATAGGTTGTGTGGGGTCTATGTTCTCCTGTTCCACATTCCATAACATGGCATTTATTAACATTAAATTCCATTTGCCAAGTGGTGCTCCATATACTTATTTTATCCAGGTTTTCTTGAAGGGCATGACAATCATCTAAATTTCTTATCCTTCCTATTATCTTAGCATCATCAGCAAACATGTTCATGTAATTCTGTATACCAACTGGTAGATCATTTATGTAGACAATAAACATCACTGGTGCAAGAACTGAACCCTGTGGTACTCCACTTGTGACATTTCTCCAGTCCGATACATTGCCTCTGATTACTGCCCTCATTTTCTATCAGTCAGAAAATTTTTCATCCATGTTAGAAGCTTACCTGTCACCCCTCCAATATTTTCCAGTTTCCAGAACAACCTCTCTATGTGGAACTCTGTCGAATGCCTTTTTTAGGTCCAGATAGATGCAGTCAACCCAACCATCTCTTTCCTGTAATATATCTGTTGCTTGATCATAGAAACTGAGTAAATTCGATACACAGGATCTTCCAAATCGAAAACCATACTGTCTGTCTGAAATTATATCATTTCTCTCCAGGTGTTCTACCCATTTAGTTTTAATTATTTTTTCCAATATTCCAATTCCAATTTTTTCCAATAATGTGTGTGTGTGTATGTATATTTGTGTTGTTGAATATGACCGAAAGTCATAGTCTTTCTGCCCCTCTCCTTACTGCTATTGTTGTTTCTCGCATCTTTGTATTGCTTGTATGTTTGGGCAATTTTTCCCTTTTTCCTAGTTCTGCATCTCTGCTTTAGTATAAATTTTGTTGTGCCATTATCATATATTTCACAAAACTTGATATACATCTCATTTACTTCATGTCCTAACAGCAAGTGTTTGTCAAATTCCTTAAGGAAATATCTGAGTTCCCCATAATGACCTCTCCACAAGTCAGGGTTTTCAACTGCTTCAAGCTCATTTTCTTCCAGATTATAATGCATTGCATACTTTATTCCCAAAAAGACATGGTCACTTTTACCCAAGTGACAATGTCACTTGGGTAAAAGGAGGGAGGTACTGAAAGGAGGAAAAGGGAGGTACCAAAGGAGGGAGGTACTGAATGATAAATATATCTTTCTCTTTCCTGGTAAATATAATATCCAGCATGGAGGGAACATCCCCTTCCCTCATCCTCGTAGCTTGTTTAACATGTAGAAACATGAATGTTTACAGGGTGAGGTTTACGAAATTATATATATATATATATATATATATATATATATATATATATATATATATATATATATATATATATATATATATATATAATATATAAAGTTTGTGTGTGTGTAATTTATATAAATAAATAATTAAATATTAATTTTGTTAATATCTTTTCAGGGAAAGCTTGCAAGTACAATTCGTATACAAGAGGGGCAACAAGAGCCAGAGGATGTCTACTAAGAAAATATATAAGTCTTTATCCTCACACTCTTGATATATGGTCTTCTCTGGTCTCTTTATTTTCTCTCCTCACAAATGTCCCTTTTTTTATTTCTTTTACGTTTCTTTCCTGTTTTTCTTAACTTTTAATCTCTCCTTTCCTCCTCTCTTCTAACACCTCTCGTTTCCTGTCTCTTCTAGCTTCTCTCTTCCTTTACTTTTTATATTTGTGGTATTCATTTATGTCATTTTTATCTTGTATATTTTTCTTGTATCTTTTTCTTATCTTGTGTTTCTCTTCCCCTTCTCTTCAATGATTTCTCATTTCTCTCCTCTCTCTGTTGTTTCTGTTCTGTCTTCTCTCTCCTTGCCTTAATTTTGTTCTGTCTCCTCTTTTGTTGTGTGTGTCTTTCTGTCGCTGTCTGTCTGTCTCTCTCTTTCTCTCTGGCTCTCTTGCTCTCTCTCTCTCTCTCTCTCTCTCTCTCTCTCTCTCTCTCTCTCTCTCTCTCTCTCTCTCTCTCTCTCTCTCTCTCTCTCTCTCTCTCTCTCTCTCTCTCTCTCTCTCTCTCTCTCTCTCTCTCTCTCTCTCTCTCTCTCTCTCTCTCTCTCTCTCTCTCTCTCTCTCTCTCTCTCTCTCTCTCTCTCTCTCTCTCTCTCTCTCTCTCTCTTTCTTTCTCTTTCTTTCTCTTTCTTGCTCTCTCTCTGGCTCTCTTGCTCTCTCTCTCTGGCTCTCTCTCTCTCTCTCGCTCTCTCTCTCGCTCTCTCTCTCTGGCTCTCTTGCTCTCTCCTCTCTCTGGCTCTCTCTCTCTCTCTCGCTCTCTCTCTGGCTCTCTTGCTCTCTCTCTCTGGCTCTCTCTCTCTCTCTCGCTCTCTCTCTCGCTCTCTCTCTCTGGCTCTCTTGCTCTGGCTCTCTTGCTCTGGCTCTCTTGCTCTCTCTCTCTCTCTTGCTCTCTCTCTGGCTCTCTTGCTCTCTCTGGCTCTCTTGCTCTCTCTCTGGCTCTCTCTCTCTCTCTGGCTCTCTTGCTCTCTCTCTGGCTCTCTTGCTCTCTCTCTCTCTCTGGCTCTCTTGCTCTCTCTCTCTGGCTCTGGCTCTCTCTCTCTCTGGCTCTCTCTTTCTCTCTGGCTCTCTCTGGCTCTGGCTCTCTCTCTCTGGCTCTGGCCCTCTCTCTCTCTCTCTCTCTCTCTCTCTCTCTCTCTCTCTCTCTCTCTCTCTCTCTCTCTCTCTCTCTCTCTCTCTCTCTCTCTCTCTCTCTCTCTCTCTCTCTCTCTCTCTCTCTCTCTCTCTCTCTCTCTCTCTCTCTCTCTCCCCCTCTCTTTCTCTCTTTCTCTGGCTCTCTCGCTCTCTCTGGCTCTCGCTCTCTCTGGCTCTCGCTCTCTGGCTCTCTCTCTCTCTGGCTCTCTCTCTCTGGCTCTGACTCTCTCTCTAGCTCTGACTCACTCTCTCTCTGGCTCTGGCTCACGCTCTCTCTCACTGGCTCTCTCTCTCTCTCTCTGGCTCTGGCTCTCTCTCTCTGGCTCTGGCTCTCTCTCTGGCTCTGGCTCTCTCTCTCTCTCTGGCTCTCTCTCTCTCTCTGGCTCTCTCTCTCTCTCTCTGGCTCTCTCTTTCTCTCTGGCTCTCTCTTTCTCTCTGGCTCTCTCTCTCTCTCTCTCTGGCTCTGGCCCTTTCTCTCCCCTCTCTTTCTCTCTTTCTCTGGCTCTCTCGCTCTCTCTGGCTCTCGCTCTCTCTGGCTCTCGCTCTCTCTGGCTCTCTCTCTCTCTGGCTCTCTCTCTCTCTGGCTCTCTCTCTCTCTCTGGCTCTGGCTCTCTCTCTCTGGCTCTGACTCTCTCTCTAGCTCTGACTCACTCTCTCTCTGGATCTGGCTCACGCTCTTTCTCTCTCTCTCTGGCTCTCTCTCTCTCTGGCTCTGGCTCTGGCTCTCTCTCTGGCTCTGGCTCTCTCTCTCTCTGGCTCTGGCTCTCTTCTCTCTCTCTCTGGCTCTCTCTTTCTCTCTGGCTCTCTCTTTCTCTCTGGCTCTCTCTTTCTCTCTGGCTCTCTCTCTGGCTCTGGCTCTCTCTCTCTCTCTCTCTCTGGCTCTGACTCTCTCTCTCTCTGGCTCTGGCTCACGCTCTCTCTCTGGCTCTCGCTCTCTCTCTCTGGCTCTCATATTTCATTGATTTAAAAATGTCTGAGATTTTACTTAATCTAAGTTATATTGCATGGTGCTAATATGAATATTATACATGACTTTTTTCTTTTCTTTCTCTCTCTTTCTCCCTTTCTTTCTTTCTCTTTCTTTCCTTCTCTCTCTCTCTTTTTCTTTCTCTTTCTACATGAATATTATACTTGACTGTTTACATTCACTTGTAGATTTTTATTTTTAGTTAATTAGTCCTAAACTTTTGATTAACTAACTTACTTATTTATTAACCCCTTAACAACCCCCCATATACATTCACACCAATAACAATAATAATTACTTTACCACACTATCTTACGTTAAAAGCCTTGGTCCACATAAGCAGGATACAAGGTTTACACTGAGAACAAGCTAGGGTAAAGTACTACTGGTTAAGAACTGAAGCTTGATGCAGCTTAGGGTAGTGAGACCCCATGGTACCCTAATACAACACAACACAACACTACACTTAGGGTACCTAAAACACTGGCAAATACTACCCCCCAGGTCTCACCAATCTTTCACTACCAGAATAGGCACACTTACAAACACAGAGTATAACTTAACTTAAGGTAGGTGTTATGACCCTGGGTGCCTCAGTGGAAACCAGAGGTCAAAATTGAACTAAATAAGCTACGTTAGATTAGCAAAATGCAAGTCGATGTGTCTTGTTTGATCTTCCCTGCCAGATGTAAGACTATTCTTGTTTCTCAAAGAGCATTTAAAGACTGAGCTTGGGGTTGATTATTAAATAATAACATAGGCACCAACTATGTTTACTAATACTTTCTAATCATTTGCAAAGTAACAATATGTTGCATAGGGAAGATTTTTAATGTGCTTAGCTGCACGATCAATTAGGCTCCTCCCGGCACCACCACATGCGGGAGGCCTGAGCTGGTCGCTGGGAACGTTCTTCTTCTGGCTGGCGTTCGTGGGGACGAGACCTACTCTGTGGCTGCACCCCTACTCTCCTCCCTCCTCCTCTTACTTATTTCCCTTACCTTAGTTCCTGTACCATTAAGTTAAGTACTGTGTGTTTAAGTGTGTCTACTCTGGTAGTAACGGTTGGTGAGACCCTGGGGGTAGTATTTGCCAGTGTTTTGGGTACCCCTAAGTGTTGTGTTTTGGTATTAGGGTACCACGTGGTCTCACTACCCTAAGCTGCATCCAGCATCAGTGCTTATCCAGTAGTACTTTACCCTAGCTTGTTTTTAGTGTAAACCTTGTATCCTGCTTATGTGGACCAAGGCTTTTAACGTAAGATAGGGTGGTAAAGTAATTATTATTATTGTTATTGGTGTGAGTGTATATGGGGGTTGTTAAGGGGTTAATAAATAAGTAAATTAGAACAGAGTATCCCTTCTTCCTGTGTGGGAGTGCATTGATCTACCCTTAGTCTGACATGGTCTACCAGCAAACAATTTAGGTTGCCACAACATATCTGGAAAGTATTTGAAAGTATTGAGAAACGTTTGTTTTATCGTATCAGATACGATATTGTGTGTGGACTTAAATAGGTTTCCAAAACTTATAACCAAGACATATGTATCTAACACTAATTTGAGATGTTGTGGCAACTTTACACTCCTAACATGAGTCATTCATAATCCATTCATATACCAATATGAATCATCTTATGAAAGGTTTGAGCCAATAATCTGAACCCTTTTTACATCTTTGTGTTAAAGTTAATTTCTTGAAATTAAATTATATTTTATATTATATTATTTTAATTATATTTTATATTATATTATTATTTTCAATTTAAATATTAAAACCATTTAAAGGGTAAAAAAAATCTAATAATTTATATTTCTCTTATTATTTACTAACAATTATAATTATTTACTAACGGAGAGAGGGGAGCTGGACGGCGGAGAGTGGCGGCTGTGGCGGACAGTGGCGGCGGTGGCGGATAGTGGCGGCGTTGGCGGACAGTGGCGGCGGGCGGACAGTGGCGGCGGCGGGCGGACAGTGGCGGCGGGCGGACAGTAGCGGCGGTGGCGGACAGTGGCGGCGGGCGGACAGTGGCGGCGGTGGCGGACAGTGGCGGCGGGCGGACAGTGGCGGCGGGCGGACAGTGGCGGCGGGCGGACAGTGGCGGCGGGCGGACAGTGGCGTCGGGCGGACAGTGGCGGCGGTGGCGGATAGTGGCGGCGGGAGGACAGTGGCGGCGGGCGGACAGTGGCGGCGGTGGCGGATAGTGGCGGCGGGCGGACAGGGGCGGCGGCGGGCGGACAGTGGCGGCGGGAGGACAGTGGCGGCGGGCGGACAGTGGCGGCGGGCGGACAGTGGCGGCGGGCGGACAGTGGCGTCGGGCGGACAGTGGCGGCGGTGGCGGATAGTGGCGGCGGGCGGACAGTGCGGCGGGCGGACAGTGGCGGCGGTGGCGGATAGTGGCGGCGGGCGGACAGGGCGGCGGCGGGCGGACAGTGGCGGCAGGAGGACAGTGGCGGCTGTGGCGGATAGTGGCGGCGGGCGGACCGTGGCGGCGGTGGTGGACAGTGGCGGCGGGCGGACAGTGGCGGCGGCGGGCGGACAGTGGCGGCGGCGGGCGGACAGTGGCGGCGGCGGGCGAACAGTGGCGGCGGCGGGCGGACAGTGGAGGCGCGGGCGGACAGTGGAGGCGGCGGGCGGACAGTGGAGGCGGCGGGCGACAGTGGAGGCGGCGGGCGGACAGTGGAGGCAGCGGGCGGACAGTGGAGGCGGCGGCGGACAGTGGCGGCGGCGGGCGGACAGTGGCGGCGGCGGGCGGACAGTGGCGGCGGCGGGCGGACAGTGGCGGCGGCGGGCGGACAGTGGCGGCGGCGGGCGGACAGGGGAGGCAGCGGGCGGACAGTGGAGGCGGCGGGCGGACAGTGGAGGCGGCGGCCGGACAGTGGAGGCGGCGGGCGGACAGTGGAGGCGGCGGGCGGACAGTGGAGGCGGCGGGCGGACAGTGGAGGCGGCGGGCGGACAGTGGTGGCGGCGGGCGGACAGTGGTGGCGGCGGGCGGACAGTGGTGCGGCGGGCGGACAGTGGTGGCGGTGGCGGACAGTGGCGGCGGTGGCGGACAGTGACGGCGGTGGCGGACACTGGCGGCTGTGTCTGGCGGGCGGTGGCGGGGTCTGTGATGAGTGGTGGCGGCTGGCGGTGGTGGGTGGTGGCGGCGGTGGTGGTGGGTGGTGGTGGCGGTGGCGGCGGCTGGTGGTGGCGGCGGTGGTGGTGGGTGGTGGTGGTGGCGGCGGCGGCTGGTGGTGGTGGTGGTGGCGGCGGTGGTGGTGGGTGTGGTGGCGGCGGCGGCGGGTGGTGGGTGGCGGCGGCGGCTGGTGGTGGTGGGTGGTGGCGGCGGGTGGTGGTGGGTGGTGGGCGGCGGGTGGTGGTGGGTGGTGGCGGCTGTGGTGGGTGGTGGCGGGCGGTGGCGGGCGGTGGCGGGCGGTGGCGGGCGGTGTCGGGCGGCGGCGGCTGTGGTGGGTGGTGACGATCGGCGGTGAGGGGGGCTGGTGGCGGCTGGCGGTGGCGGCTTGCGGTGGCGACTGTGGCAACGGGCGGTGACTGCTGATAGCGGGCGGTGGTGGCGGGCTGGTGGCAGGTGGTGGTGGCGGTGGTGGCGGCTGGTGGTGGCGGCTGTGGTGGCGGCTGGTGGTGGTGCAGCTGGTGGCGGTGGATGGCGGCTGGTGGTGGTGGCAGCTGGTGGCGGTGATGGCGGCTGGTGGTGGTGGTGGTGGCGGCTGGTGGTGGTGGCAGCTGGTGGCGGTGATGGCGGCTGGTGGTGGTGGTGGTGGTGATGGCGGCTGTGGCGGGCGGTGGCGGGCGGTGGCGGCTTGTGGCGGCTGGTGGTGGCGGCGGTGTGGTGGGTGGTGGTGGTGGTGGGTGGTGGTGCCGGCTGTGGTGGGTGGTGGCGGTGGTGTCGGCGGCGGCTGTGGTGGGTGGTGGCGGCGGCGGCGGTGATGGGTGGTGGCGGCGGCGGTGGTGGTGGGTGGTGGTGGCGGCGGCGGTGATGGGTGGTGGCGGCGGTGGTGGTGGGTGGTGGTGGCGGCGGCGGCTGGTGGTGGTGGGTGGTGGTGGTGGGTGGTGGCGGCGGGTGGCGGTGGTGGGTGGCGGGTGGCGGCTGGTGGTGGGTGGTGGCGGCGGGTGGTGAGTGGCGGTGGTGGGTGGCGGTGGCTGGTGGCGGGTGGTGGTGGGTGGCGGTGGCTGGTGGCGGGTGGCGGTGGCTGGTGGCGGGTGGCGGCTGGTGGTGGGTGGTGGCGGCTGGTGGTGGGTGGTGGGGTGGTGGTGGGGGTGGCGGGTGGCGGGTGGCGGTGGTGGGGGCGGTGGCGGGTGGCGGCTGGTGGTGGGTGGTGGCGGGTGGCGGCTGGTGGTGGGTGGTGGTGGGTGGTGGCGGGTGGCGGCTGGTGGTGGGTGGTGGCGGGTGGCGGCTGGTGGTGGGTGGCGGCGGGTGGCGGCTGGTGGTGGGTGGCGGCTGGTGGTGGGTGGCGGCGGGTGGTGGGTGGCGGCGGGTGGCGGCTGGTGTGGGTGGCGGTGGCGGCTGGTGGTGGGTGGTGGTGGGTGGCGGGTGGCGGCGGGTGGTGGCGGGTGGCGGGTGGCGGCGGGTGGCGGCTGGTGGCGGCCAGCTGGGACACACCCTTCTCCACTGTAGGTCTGAGTACAACTAACCATATGTCTCTCTCACCCACCAGAACAGTGTTGCCAGCTTGCGCTCTCAAAATGTTTCCTTCAAAGATTGTATATTATCTTTGAACAACAAGTTTGATTATCAAGGAAATAATGCATATATTATTGTCACATTAATACTGTGCAATATCTTATTACATTCCTGCTAAATAATTATAATTTGAAACAGGACAAAAAATCCCACATATATATAAAAACCAACATTAGAGATCACGAGGCCTAGGCCTCGCCTGTGACCACACATCCTGCCTCCCTGGCCTGCTACACTCACACACCTCACACTCTTAACTCTCTCATAATCACTCTCACTCTCTTACTCTGTCACTCTTACTCTGTCACTCTTACTCTCTGTCACTCTTACTCTCTGTCACTCTTACTCTCTGTCACTTACTCTCTGTCACTCTTACACTCTGTCACTCTTACTCTCTGTCACTCTTACTCTCTGTCACTCTTACACTCTGTCACTCTACTCTCTGTCACTCTTACTCTGTCACTCTTACTCCTGTCACTCTTACTCTCTGTCACTCTTACTCTCTGTCACTCTTACTCTGTCACTCTTACTCTGTCACTCTTACTCTCTGTCACTCTTACTCTCTGTCACTCTTACTCTCTGTCACTCTTACTCTCTGTCACTCTTACTCTGTACTCTTACTCTGTCACTCTTACTCTCTGTCACTCTTACTCTGTCACTCTTACTCTCTGTCACTCTTACTCTCTGTCACTCTTACTCTGTCACTCTTACACTCTGTCACTCTTACTCTGTCACTCTTACTCTCTGTCACTCTTACTCTCTGTCACTCTTACTCTGTCACTCTTACTCTGTCACTCTTACTCTCTGTCACTCTTACTCTCTGTCACTCTTACTCTGTCACTCTTACTCTGTCACTCTTACTCTCTGTCACTCTTACTCTCTGTCACTCTTACTCTCTGTCACTCTTACTCTCTGTCATTCTTACTCTCTGTCACTCTTACTCTCTGTCACTCTTACTCTGTCACTCTTACTCTCTGTCACTCTTACTCTCTGTCACTCTTACTCTCTGTCACTCTTACTCTGTCACTCTTACTCTCTGTCACTCTTACTCTCTGTCACTCTTACTCTGTCACTCTTACTCTCTGTCACTCTTACTCTGTCACTCTTACTCTGTCACTCTTACTCTCTGTCACTCTTACTCTCTGTCACTCTTACTCTCTGTCACTCTTACTCTGTCACTCTTACTCTCTGTCACTCTTACTCTCTGTCACTCTTACTCTGTCATTCTTACTCACTCTCAGTCACCCTTACCCATTCATACTCACTCTCTCACTCTTACTCTCATACTCTTACTCTCAATTACTCTTACTCTCAATCACTCTTACTCCCAATCACTCCTACTCCCAATCACTCCTACTCTCAATCACTCCTACTCTCATTCTTACTCTTACTCCCAATCACTCTTACTCTCAATCACTCTTATTCTCATTCTTACTCTCACTCTTACTCCCAATCACTCTTACTCCCAATCACTCTTACTCTCAATCACTCTTACTCTCAATCACTCTTACTCTCAATCACTCTTACTCTCATTCTTACTCTTACTCACTCTTACTCTCAATCACTCTTATTCTCATTCTTACTCCTACTCTCACTCTAACTCCTACTCCCAATCACTCTTACTCCCAATCACTCTTACTCTCAATCACTCTTACTCCCAATCACTCTTACTCTCAATCACTCTTACTCTCAATCACTCTTACTCTCAATCACTCTTACTCTCAATCACTCTTACTCTCACTAACTCTCAATCACTCTTACTCTCACTCTAACTCTCAATCACTCTTACTCTCATACTCACCCTTACTCTCAATCACTTTACTCTCACTCTACTCATTCTGTCACTCTTACTCTCACTCTTACTCACTCTGTCACTCTTACTCACTCTCAGTCACTCTTACTTATACTCACTCTTACTCACACTTACACACTCTCTGGCACTCTCACTCACCTTCATTCACTCTTACTCACTCTTACCCACTCTCGCTCACTCTTACTCACTCTAGTTAATAAGAACACGCCAATATAAGACAACAAAACGTTTTCAGATTCGTTCTCACCACTTTCCAGCAACTTTTAAAATTTATATAAATTATCTTAGGGAATAATACATAAATTATATATTTAAACATGATATTAGTGTTTAGTGGAATGCATAAGGAGTCAAATTGTGTTAAAAAGAGCGATTTTTAGAAAATTTGGAAAACTACTTTTTTCTGTTCATATTATAACTAAATGGATTTTAAAGGTTTCACTCAGCCAATATATATCATTCACAATTTATTAATGAATTTTACAAAAAAACACCATAAATTTTATATTAAACATGTAAAAACTATTTGTTTTACATTTGGAAGAAAATAATTGTAGAAAAACAATTTATAATTAAACCTTTGTGTTTGGATTTTTTGAGTAAAAGTTTCTCAAAGGCTCTCCTGCACCATTCTCAATGCAAATCATTCCCACACCTATGGGAAGAGATAGGCGAACGTTGTGTAGATGATTTGTGTTTGCTGGGTAGTAGCAAGTTATTATTACTGTGAATAGTTTTATTTGGGGGCCGGGCCTTTTAGCTCTCCCATATTTGATAACTCTGTTTTCTAACTACCCTTACCCCTTAATAGTACCAGTTTCCCCATAGCAAGCCCACCATTTATATAACATAAGGTAAATAAGTAAGAGGGAAGGTAGAAGAGGAGAGAGGTGCAGTAACAGAGTCCCGATGTTTACACCTTGAACGCCAACAGAGAAGAAGGCTTCCAGCGACCAGCTCAGGGCTCCCGCATTGTGTGGTGCTGGAAGAAGCTTAATTGATCGTGCAGCTAAACACATTAAAAATCTTCCCCTATGCATCATATTGTTACTTTACTCGTTCTCAGGATAGTTAATCTTATAACAATGTTATACTTAATCCACAACAAGCTCAAGGGTATGAATGCTTGTGAGCAACAAGATTCGTCCTACGTTTGGCAGGGAAGATACGAACAAAGACATGTCGACTTGCGTCTTGCTAATCTAACGTAGCTTATTTAGTTCAATTTGACCTCTGGTTTCCACTTGAGGAACCCAGGGTCGTAACAAGACTTATGGGAGAGAGTATGAACACCTTCCAGACAAATTAACTAAGTATCTGGGCATTTGGTTTGATTCAAATAATTACAACATATTGAGATGTGGAGGTCGTCTGCTTCATACAGAAATAAATTTAGATGCAAAGAATCCTATGCTTCTACCACGTCACCACGTCATAACCAAACTCATAGTTTTACATTACCATGAACATGGTATATTGCACGGTGGAGTATTAGATACTCTCACTGATTTGAGACTGAAATTCTGGCTTCCCCAAGGTCGCCAAACTGTTAAATCCTTAATCAAATCTTGTGTAATCTGCAGGAGGTATGATGCTCGGGTGTGTCCTTACCCAGGACCTCCACCACTTCCTAAAGAGCGAGTTGTCCGCCTGCGTCCCTTTGAGACCACAGGTGTCGATTACACTGGAGCATTAATTTTAACAGACACTCCAGATAAAATTCCGGTGAAAGCCTATATTTGCCTCTTCACGTGTGCTACCACACGAGGCGTACACTTAGAAGTAATTTCTGACATAATAATAATAATAATAATAATAATCTTTATTTAGGTAAGGTACATACATAAAGAGATTTACAAAGTTTGTTGGCTTTATAGATAGAGCTAGTACATACAATGCCTAAAGCCACTATTACGCAAAGCGTTTCGGGCAGGAAAAACATTAATGACTACAGCTTAAAACTAATGGGTAAAAAGAAAAGATGTGATGAGTACATATAAAAAATAGAGGTAAAAGAGGGGGGAACATTGTTGAAAAAGCAGCACAAATACAATTACAAATTATTACAGAAAATTACATTCAAACAGCGTTGATTTGAAAAACAAAAAAACAAAAAATATACATGGGTTGACAACAGGGGGGTAAGGTGGGTTACATGGAATTTATTAGGTATAGCTTCGTTTTTAACTTAAACTGGTTGAGAGAGGTACAGTCTTTAACATGGTTGGGAAGGTCATTCCACATTCTGGGCCCCTTAATTTGTAGAGCATTTCTGGTTTGATTTAGTCGTACTCTAGGAATATCAAAACTGTATTTATTTCTGGTGTGGTGCTCATGGGTTCTGTTACAACCTTCTATGAAGCTTTTGAGATCAGGATGTGCAGGATCTGCACATGAGTGCAGAAGCCTTTCTCCAAGCCTTTTGCAGGTTTGCTGCACGTAGATCTTGTCGAAAACAAATGATCTCAGACAAGGGATCTAACTTCGTGGCAGGAGAAGCCTGTCTACGAGAAATATGGAACCACCCAGAGGTGCATTCAGTGCTCCAACAGAGACAATGACACTGGAAATACATACCTCCACGAGCACCGTGGTAAGGCGGCTTTTGTGAGCGCATGCTGGGAACTGTTAATAAATGCCCAAGAAAAGCTTTACACAGACAAAAGATTAGCCTCGCCGAATTGCAAACCCTTGTCACCGAAATTGAGGCGCGAGTCAACAACCGATCATTAACCAATCTATCAGACGATTTCTCCCAGAGAGAACCCCTGAGTCCCTCTCATCTGATTCATGGTAGACTTCTGAGTTCTCTAATATCTCTAGCAGACGAGGATCCAACTGACCTCTCATGTGTCAAAGCAAGTGACTTAGTGGAGAGTTACAAACATCTTTCAAGAGTGAAAGAAAAATGGAATGAGGTCTGGACACGTGAATATCTCACTGCTCTAAGAGAGTATCACTATGGAGCTGCAAGCCATACAACAAAGTTAAACTCAAACCAGGTGATCTAGTCCTAGTTGACAGTGATGGACCCAGGTCAGATTGGCCTATAGGCATAATTGTTGATGTCCATCCTGATCGTCAGGGTATATTACGAATTGTTAAGGTTCAGTGTCGAGACACTACTACCTTGAAAACCCTTAGACAAATTAGTACCTTTAGAATTAACAGAACATGAATGTCCTACAAAGGTACCTACAACTCAAGTTTCAGAGGACAGTGAGTCTGCCCAACAGAGCAGCAGACCATCTCGAGTCGCTGCTCAGCAATGTAAACTGAAACTTAAACAATACTTTGATTCTGTCTAGGTTCAGACAACTCATCATTTGAGTTTAAGGGGTGATCATGATGATACAGTGATGGGTTGATGTCCAGTAACTTAACGGTTACAAGTCACAATGATCCTCGACAGCAATCTCACTGTAGTACCGAAGTCTCCTTGATCTCGAATGACTTAATAAATAATATTTTTATCTTAATTAATGTATAATAATGTTGATTACAATTTATACAACATCATCATTCTGTTTCATTACAGATAATTATTCAACATTTTCAATATTAAATTATGTTTCCATAATGACTTAAGAGTCATATCTGCCACAGATTTGGGACATCCATTAGGTGCGTACTAGCATACTAACCCATGAATTTAACTTCAGGATAAAGAGAGAGAGCTGCACGTTAGTATCTTTACTATGACCAGAGTTCTCACCCTCCGGAGTTATGTTGGAAATAACCAACAGCTTTCTTTCATCATTTTGTATTTTAATACATCTTTATATTAACAACAAGTAGTTACTAAAATTACTAACATGTAAAATTAACCTCAATAATATTTTCATATTGCTTAATATTTTACCAAAGTCTTCCTACTACGTGGTATTGCGTCAGTCCAATTAAATTTCTTTCTTTATTATGCACCCCATACCCATCCCGTGGGCGGTGGTGTAAAGGATTACAGAAGCACATAATCGGTTCAGGAACCAAACCCTCTAGTTCGTTTAGCTAAGCAAATAACAATCTTTTGACGTTAATTACAAAATTATTAATGTTATATATACATGTACACATACTCATGTATACATGTTCATATACATACGTATACATATATACATACACATACATATTTAATCACTCACACATCAATAATCTTTTGTGCCACAAGTGATTCAACAAGAGGCTCACAACAGTCACTATACAAGGCACTTTACATCTATGGTGAGTCGCACAGTTACTAGTCTTGCTGCACACCCACCCAACTGGGTGGCAGCTCTACAGTCATGTGCATGCATTACTTACAGTAAGCAAATTTTGGATACGTCCTCCGAATGCATGATAGAGCTGATAAGTTAGCCAAAGAATCTGCCTTTAAAGGAGCCGTTGAGTGTAACCTTGGATTGTCAATGAGCAATCTAAGAGCAGCAGTACACCGAGAACTTCAACAAGATCTTGTAGATCTGAGGCAAAGTGAAATTGACACCAGTAATTCCATCTATCATCATACTATCATGCAAGAGGAGCTACACATCTATGGATCATCCAATAAAATCAGCAGACTTCTAGAAGTTACTACTGCTCGGCTTAGACTCGGTTACAAGTATCTCTGGGAATTTTCATTATCTGCTGATGTAGACCTGACCAAATGTAAACTGTGTCAACAAAATTATTCGCACACCCTCCGTCACTATGTGATGGAGTGCGAAAAGATACGTGAATTTAGAGACAATTCTATAACCAATGTTCCCGCGATGTGTAAATATTTCATTCAAAATGATCTGCTACCAGAAATTTTAGCCAAATATCTCCAGTTTGCTAACTGTGGGTAGTAACTGAGTGATTGTAACCTATCCACCACTGCCCACTGGATGGGGAGCGGTGTGCAGGACAAACATAAATTTTGACACTAGCTCTCCACATATGCCAGTTGCTTAATTTAGAACCTGTACTTGAGGTCGATCTCGAACCCATTGTTGGTGTGACGACTTATATTGAATTTTGTAACTAGCTCATCAAGATTGTAACTTGCTTAGCTAAATGAATTGTGGGGTTCAGTCCCTGAGCCCATTATGTGCCTCTGTAACCCTTTCCACTACCGCCCACAAGATGGGTATGGGGTGCATAATAAATGAACAACACTAACTGGATACTTCGCTAAGATTTCCGTCAGTCCGTCACAGGAAATATCTCACATATAATAAAAATAAAAAATGTTTATTCAGGTAAGGTACATACATACAAGAGATTTTACATAAATTGATCGATTTATAGATGGAGCTAGTACATTCAATGCCTAAAGCCACTATTACGCAAAGCGTTTCGGGCAGGAAAAACATTAATGACTAAAAACTTAATACTATTTGAGTATAAAGAATAAAATGTGTTGAGAACAAATAAAAATAAAGATAAATAAGGGGGAAACATGGCTGAAAATGCAGCACAAATACAAATAGGTCGACAAACAGCGTTGTTTAAGAAAACAGACATTGGTTGACAATAGAGGGGTAAGGTAGATTACAGGGAATTTATTAGGCAGTGCTTCGTTTTTATCTTAAACTGGTTGAGAGAGGTACAGTCTTTAACATGGTTGGGAAGGTCATTCCACATTCTGGGTCCCTTGATTTGTAGAGCATTTCTAGTTTGATTAAGTGGTACTTTTGGAATATCAAAACTGAATTTATTTCTGGTGTGGTGCTCATGGGATCTGTTACAACCTTCAATGAAGCTTTTGAGATCAGGATTGGCATTACAGTTCAGCTTTTTATATATGTATAATACACATGAGAGAATGTGCAGTGACTTAATATCTAACATATTCAGAGATTTGAGTAGGGGTACCGAGTGATGTCTGGGGCCAGAGTTGGATATTGTCCTAATAGCAGCTGTGTGTTGAGTAATTAGAGGACGTAAGTGATTTTGGGTAATAGAGCTCCAAGCACAAATACCACAGTTGAGATATGGATAGATAAGGGAGTAATAGAGAGTCACCAGGGCAGGGCGTGGTACATAATATCTGATCTTAGAAAGAATGCCCACAGTTTTTGAAACTTTTTTTAGAGGCTTTAGAGGCTTTTTAGAGGATCTAGAGGCTTTTTTGTAAATTAAAGTTGGTATCTCCTCATGGGCACTAGACTTGGTTTTAAGGGAAAGGATTATCTCATTAACGTCAGTGGAATTTGCAGGCTTTAGGTACAGAGACTGTGGATAGTTACCTGTAAGATAGTCCTTAATATCAGTACTGGAAGATGGAATATCATTTGCAAGGGATGACCCAATGGAAGAGAAGAACCTATTGAACTCAATAGCAGAATCAGAGGCTGAAAGCTGACCATCGTTATTGGACAGAAGTGTTGGTTTGCTATTTAAATCTTATTTGATCCCAATATTTGTGAAATTGTGCTCCAAGTTCTTTTAATGTTGCTCTTTATTTGGGTAAATTTATCTTTGTAGTATTTAGTTTAGGCTCGTCTAATTATTATAGATGGCAAAAATGAGTAATTCTTTGAGAATTCTTTGGAGACGGTTCCTAATCTATACTTCTTCTCAAGGTCATGTTTTTTATTAATGGATTTAAGTATTCCTTTTGTAAGCCAAGGATCCTTCGAACCAAGCTGGTTCAAGGGGCCGTGAACTCAAAAATATTCGTGCAATTATGAAATGTAGTGAAAACTGTTAAATAGATCTCACGTTATATGGCATCAGCGTCGTGAAATTTTATCCCAATATGTTAAGAAGTGAATTTTACATTAATTGAAAATAACGCGCAAACCCGGTACTAATGATAAAAATTTATCAGTTCATCAGATGAGCAGTTTAAATTTGGGCCTACATTTCCCATCTGGCCTTGGCTTATTTCCAGCTGTGCACGGACCTATATCTGCCTTTTTCCCGGCAAAATGAATAAAGTTCCTAAAACTGCTATTACACCTGTCTGAGTCTCCCCTCCAACATCAGCCACGCTATCTACCACAGAAAACGTTCAAATGAATAATTCTGTTATCCTAAACTTCTACAAACTGAGGAACACCCTCCTTCCTTACTCCTACAATTCCACGTGACCCCTAATCACCTTTAGTGGTTAAATGCTTACTAACACCCAAGTTTATATAGCAGTTGTCTTACCCTGTCAAAATAGGACAGACATCAATATGCATGTGTATGTGTATAACATATTTATGCGTATACAGGGTAGGTTTTCCAATAACGTTGGTCAGCTTTCAGCCTCTGATTCTGCTATTGAGTTCAATAGGTTCTTCTCTTCCATTGGGTCATCCCTTGCAAATGATATTCCATCTTCCTGTACTGATGTTAAGGACTATCTTACAGGTAACTATCCACAGTCTCTGTACCTAAAGCCTACTAGTTCCACTGATGTCAATGAAATAATCCTTTCCCTTAAAACCAAGTCTAGTGCCCTCGAGGAGATACCAACTTTAATTTACAAAAAAGCCTCCAGATCTCTAGCCCCTGCTATTGCATTGCTCTTCAACAAGTCACTTGAACTCCAAACCTTTCCTGACATTCTAAAAAAAGCAAGAGTAACCCCTGTCTACAAATGTGGTGATCTCACTGATGTTAACAACTACAGACCTATATCAATCTTGCCTAACTTGTCTAAAATATTCGAAAAGCTAATCTACAAGCAGCTTTACTCTTTTCTAGCCAAACACAATATACTTAGCTCTTGTCAATATGGCTTCAGACCCAAAAAAAGCACTAACGATGCACTTATTAGTATGATTAACTTAATTCACCCAGCTCTTGATAAAAAGGAGTTTCCTGTTGGGTTATTTGTGGACCTGCGTAAGGCTTTTGACACTGTCAACCATCAAAACCTTCTTCTTAAATTACATCATTATGGAGTCAGAGGACACTCCCTGCAATACCTCAAATCTTATCTTACTGACAGGCTCCAGTATGTTTCTGTGAATAATACAATTTCTCCCACCCTACCCATCAACATTGGTGTTCCTCAGGGCAGCATACTTGGCCCTCTCCTCTTTCTCATCTACATTAATGACCTTCCAAATGCCTCCCAACACCTCAAACCAATTCTATTTGCTGACGACACAACCTTCATTTACTCCAGTCCTGACCCCCTTGCTCTAAATGCCACAGTAAATACTGAGCTAGAGAAAGTCCATCTTTGGCTAACTGCCAACAAACTCACCCTTAACATTGACAAAACGTTTTATATTCTGTTTGGCAATAAATCCTCTAATCAGATAAATCTCAAAATAAACAATACCCAAATTTGTAACAAATTAGATGGCAAATTCCTTGGCGTTCTCATCGACCATAAGCTGAATTTCCAGGGTCACATTCTAAATATATCAAAAAAAGTTTCAAAAACTGTTGGCATTCTTTCTAAGATCAGATATTATGTACCCCGCCCTGCCCTGGTTACTCTCTATTACTCCCTCATCTATCCATACCTCAACTATGGTATTTGTGCTTGGGGTTCTACTACCCAAAATCATTTACGTCCTCTTATTACCCAACACAAAGCTGCTATTAGGACAATATCCAACTCTGGCCCCAGACATCACTCGGTACCCTTACTCAAATCTCTGAATATGTTAGATATTAAGTCACTGCACATTCTCTCTTGTGTATTATACATATATAAAACGCTGAACTGTAATGCCAATCCTGACCTCAAAAGCTTCATTGAAGGTTGTAACAGAACCCATGAGCACCACACCAGGAATAAATACAGTTTTGATATTCCTAGAGTACGACTTAATCAAACTAGAAATGCTCTACAAATCATGGGACCCAGAATGTGGAATGACCTTCCCAACCATGTTAAAGACTGTACCTCTCTCAACCAGTTTAAGATAAAAACTAAACACTACCTAATAAATTCCCTGTAACCCACCTCACTCCTTTATTGTCAACCCATGTCTGTTATTTTATTTTATTATTATTATTTTTTTTAATCAACACTGTTTGTCAACCTATTGTATTTGTGCTGCTTTTTCAGTCATGTTCCCCCTTTTTTTTATCTTTATTTGTATTTGTTTTCAACACTTTTTATTCTTTATGCTCAATTAGTATTAAGTTCTTGATATTAATGTTTTTCTTGCCCGAAACGCATTGCGTAATAGTGGCTTTAGGCATTGTATGTACTAGCTCTATCTATATATCAATCCATTAATGTAACATCACTTGTATGTATGTACCTTACCTGAATAAACATATTTATTTATTTATTTATTATAGGTGTAAGTTGGTCAGAATTGCATTTCACCTCTGTAAACTCAAATTAAGAACACTGTAAAATACATACCTCAAATGCTGTTTATGTTGGACAGACTTTGCGTACTTATGTATGTAGGCTAGATTAGAATTTTATAAGCAGTACAATAACTAAAAGCACTGGACTAAATAATTAAATATTTAGGCAGACGTAATATGTTGGGCAGACGTAAATCTGCGTTTTTACGTTTGTTAGTGCATTTTAAAAGCACTACAATATATAAAAACAATGGACTAATATAACAGCCTCGGCCCCTTGTCTCTGGTATAATCATTGACAGAACAACCGATCACTATCCTACCTTCATCTCAGCAAACATGGACATAACACCCTCAGTTACCAATTAACTTACCTTTAGACTACACAGCAGACCAGCAATAGGTAACATCATAAATGCACTTCACAATATAAACTGGGAATCTGAACTCAACAATACACAGGATATAAATTCATTAGCTTACATTTTTGTCTCCAAAACTCTAAACCTCTACAACACACTGTCCTTTCCTCACTAAGCAAGTAAATGCCAAAAGATTAAACAACCCCAGGTTCACGAGTGGCATACTTAAAGCAATTAACAAGAAACACGAATAAGAAAAAACCTATAGGATTGACCTAGTTTTGGCCTAGAATCTACTGCATTATATCTTTAAATAATCGTCAAATTATGCTACATTGTACATGGTGATAACCCTTAAATTTGACTCTAATGTGCCTACTAATCTTTGTCAAATTTTCTTACAATGTACCTGTAAACATTTTATCAATTTTGCTAGAAATTTCCTACCTAAAATTATCTGTTATTTATTTATTTATTTATTTATTTATGCATATACAAGAATGTACATAAGGAATGTGAGGATACAAATATGGTAATTACAGTCTTGTAAAGCCACTAGCACGCGCAGCGTTTCGGACAGGTCCTTAATCTAAGAAAATTTTAAGGAGGTAAATACTTGCAAAATTTATAGACAAAAAAATGATAACAGATTACATGAAATGAAAAAAAAAAGATGAGAGATAATTGTAGGTACAGTATATTAAAGCACATAGGTAGCTAAGATTGATTGCAATGACAGCTTGAATGGTAGTTGACAAAAAATTGGTAGGTACAATACAGCAGAAACAATATAAGATTGATTGCAATGACAGCTTGAATGGTAGTTGACAAAAATTGGTAGTCACAATACAGCATATGGCTAGAACATAAAAGAAGACAGCAATGAACACAATGATAAGGTTGTTTGATATTACATAAAAATTAGGAGATTGGGTAACACTAGGTACAGAGCAAATTTAAAGCTCAGTGTAGGAAACTAAGAAGATGAAGTTAGGTACTTTTTGGTTTTGCTTTTAAATAAGGCAAAAGTTTTACAGTTTTTCAATTCACTAGGGAGTGAGTTCCATAGACTAGGTCCCTTAATTTGCATAGAGTGTTTACACAGATTAAGTTTGACCCTGGGGATATCAAAGAGATATTTATTAGATTAATGACCTGCCTGAAACGCTATGCATGTTAGTTGCTTTACAAGAATGTAATAACATCAATGCCATTTACTGTCATAAAAACAATGTACCTTCTTGTATATAAATAAATGAATAAATAAATACATAAATAAATAAACAGTTACAAAAGAAGAAGTTAAGAGATACTCATCAATGCTTACCAATATAATACGAAGAGCCAATTAAAGCTTCCTTTTATGAGAATAGATTTAAAGAAGCAAAAGTAAATATGAAAAGTACTTGGAAAACCATCTCTAACATCGTAGGATCTAAACAACAATCACATAACAAGCAGATAAAACTATCCTAAGATGGTTACACACTAGCAACAGACTTACATATTGCAACTGAATTCAATAGCTTCTTTTCATCAGTTGGTGCTAACCTAGCCAGAAAAATCCCAGAGACCCAGACACTTGTTACTACATATCTCACAGGCAGCTATCCTAACTCTCTACTCCTTTTTCCCAGTCAGCCCCACAGACATTATATCCATAATTCAATCACTTAAAACCAAAGCTGGGAACATTAATGAAATACAATCTATGATATATACGAGAGCTGCCCCTGCTCTTGCACTACCCATAGCTTTGCTATTTATTAAATCTCTAGAGTGTCATACTTTTCCTGATATTCCTGATTTCCTGACGCTAGTTCATAAAGGAGGTGAGACAACCGAAATAAACAACTACAGGCCAATATAGAATCTACCTATACTTTCAAGAATATTTGAAAAAATTATTTACAAACAGCTCTATTCCTACTTTCTGAAACTCAACATACTAAGTCCTTGCCAGTTTGGCTTCAGTTCCCAAAAGAGTACCATTGATGCCATTATTGGTCTGCTTGATATTATCTACACTGCCCTTGACAAAAATAAGTTCCCGATTAGCCTCTTTATTGACCTGAGAAAGGCCTCTGATACTGTTAACCATAACTATGTCTTACTTAAACTTCACCACTATGGTATCCGTGGCCTTGTTCTGGACCATATTCGTTCTTATCTCAGTGACAGACACCAATATGTAGTCATCAATAGCATAACCTCCCACACTTTACCATTGATAGTAGGGGTGCCACAGGGCAGCATCTTGGGACCTCTCCTATTTCTCATATATATCAATGATTTGCCAAATGTTTCTAACATTCTTAAACCTATACCATTTGCAGACGATACTACCTTAATCTATTTTGGTCCCAACCCCCACACACTAAATGATATTGTCAACAGTGAAAAAAAAGTCCACTCGTGGATGTCAACTAACACACTTACACTAAACATAGAATTGACCTTCTAAATCTTATTTGGTAGTAAATCATCAAATCAGATTTAACTTCAGTTAGGCAATGTTAACATTACCATTAAAAACGAAGTTCCTTGGCCTATACATAAAGAAGAGACTAAACTTCAGCACCCATATACAACACAGCCAAAAAAGTCTCAAAAACGGTCGGTATATTTTCTAAAATCAGATATTATATTCCCTACTCTGTTCTCCTCTCATTGTTCTACGCACTACTCTGTCCCTATCTTACATACGGTATCTGTGCATGGGGTTCATCCACTGCAAATTACCTCAAGCTTATCATCACTCAGCAAAAATCTGCTATCAGAACTATAAGAAACTCTGTCCTCAGACAACACACAACCCCTCTATTTAAGTCCCTTAACATGCTAAACATACACTCATTCCACACATTCCACATTCCATGACCTTCCCAACCATGTTAAAGATTGTACCTCTCTCAACCAGTTTAAGTTAAAAACGAAGCTATGCCTAATAAATTCCCTGTAACCTACCTTACCCTTCTACTGTCAACCAATGTCTGTTTTTTTTTAAAGAGCGCTGTTTGTCGACATTATTGTATTTGTGCTGCTTTTTCATCTATGTTTTCATTTCTTGTCTTCAGTCTACTCATTATGCTGAATTAGTATTAAGCTTGTCATTTAAGTTTATCATGCCCGAAACGCTTTGCGTAATAGTGGCTTTAGGCATTGTATGTACTAGCTCTACCTATAAGTCAACCAATCTTTGTAAAAATTTATTGTATGTATGTACCTTACCTAAATAAACATTTTATTTTATTTATTTTTTTATTTTACATTCTCATGGGCAATCTACATGTACAAAACCTTGTTCCTAAATGCTAATCTTGATCTGAAACTTTTCCTTGATAGAAGTAATAGAACTCATGAGCACCACACCAGAAATAAATATCTCTTTCATATCCCCAGAGTCAGACTAAATCTGTGCAAACATTCCATGCAAATTTCTGGGCCCAGTCTTTGGAACTCACTGATGAATTAAAAAATTGTCCAACCCATGCCCTGTTCAAAAGTAAAATATAAAAGTACCTTATTTCATCCTCATAGTTTCCTACCTTGTGCTTCAAACTCAAACTGTATCTTATACTTCCCACTTCCCCAATATTAGTACTTAAGACATATATATCCTTACTAGTGTAATCACCTCTTCCAACGTATATTGTAGTTATTTGTTGATATAAAAACCTTGCTACAATGTACCCTTTCATCTTATCTGATATGTTAGATTAAGGACCTGCCCGAAACGCGATGCATGTTAGTGGCTTTACATAAATGTAAAAATACCTATCCTATGTAATCTCACCAACCCATTGTACCTTCTTGCAAACATATTATTATTATTATTATTATTATTATTATTATTATTATTATTATTATTATTATTATATTATTATTATTACAATCTCCTTCTGAGGTTGATTGTTCAATAAATCACAGGGGCCTGTCGGCTGAGTGGACAGCGATCGGTGTTCGTAGTCCTAAGGATCTGGTTTCGATCCCCGGTGGAGGCGGAAACAAATGGGCAGAGTTTCTTTCACCTTAATGCATCTGTTCACCTAGCAGTAAATAGGTACCTGGGAGCTAGGCAGATGCTACGGGCTGCTCCCTGGGGAAGTGTGTGTGTGAAAATTAGGATTAAGGACTTACCCGAAACTCTATATGTGCTATTGGCTGTACAAGAATGTAAGAACTCTTATATATATAAATAAAATAATAATAAATAAAAAATCACTGAACTGTATGTATAACCGACCTATACCATAGAACCTCTAACTAACATTATTCTGTCCATGAAGGACAGAGGAGAAAATGTACATATGCTGGTTAGCATTATAAATGTGTGGCCACGTCTGTGGTAGAAAATAATAAAAATAAAAACTCGTATAATTATTCATTGTGTAGGGAGACAAGCAGCTGCTAGTTGATATATTCAGTACACGGTAGGCTTATATCGAGGTCATCCTTAAGGTCAAATTACTGACCCTCCCCTGGATGCAACCCCTCAACAAGCAGACTATAACTCCTTGGCACCTATTTACTACTAGGTGAACAGGTGCATTAAGTGATAGGAAATGTGCCCAACCAGTTCTCTCCCGCCCAGGATTCGAATCCGGAATTCTCGATTATGAGTCGAGAACAAACCCGACTTTACTACCGGATCCCTAAATACTTATACTTCTTGAGGTTATCTTGAGATGATTTCGGGGCTTCGTGTCCCCGCGGCCAGGTCCTCGACCAGGCCTCCACCCCCAGGAAGCAGCCCGTGACAGCTGACTAACTCCTAGGTACCTATTTACTGCTAGGCATCAAGGTGAAAGAAACACTGCCCATTGTTTCTCGCCAGCGCCCGGGATCGAACCCGGGACGACAGAATCACGCGTCCAGTTTTCTGTCCGCTCACCCACCAGCAAGTGATACTTGCTTATCACTATTTATCTATCAGTGACTATGGGGGAGTGTGCTCTAGCTCTTCGTACCCAGTCTACGAGACTCGTACCTGTTACGTTGTATGTTAACGATTTGGCCCGAATCGTTTGTATTAGTGGCTTTAGGCAGAGTATATACTTGCTTTATCTAGAAGTCCAACACTGTGCTTGTAACTCCTTTTGTATGAATGTACTTTTCCCTAAATAAAATTGGCTAGAAGGTAGAGCGAGGGTCTCGCTTCATGCTGGTCGGCGTTCAATCCACTATCGTCCAAGTGGTTGGGCACCATTCTTCCCCCCCCCCCCCAACTAATCCCAGATCCTTATCCTGATTTCTTCCAAGTGCTACATAGTCACAATACAATACAATACAATACAATTTTATTTAGGTAAGGTACATACATACAATAAATATTTACAAGGATTGTTTAACTTATAGGTATAGCTAGTACATACAATGCCTAAAGCCACTATTACGCAGAGCGTTTCGGGCATGATAAACTTAAATGACAAGCTTAATACTAATTGAGCATAATGAGTAGAATGAAAACAAGAAATGAAAACATAGATGAAAAAGCAGCACAAATACAATTATGTCGACAAACAGCGCTCTTTAAAGAAAAAAACAGACATTGGTTGACAATAGAAGGGTAAGGTAGGTTACAGGGAATTTATTAGGTATAGCTTCGCTTTTAACTTAAACTGGTTGAGAGAGGTACAGTCTTTAACATGGTTGGGAAGGTCATTCCACATTCTGGGCCCCTTGATTTGTAGAGCATTTCTAGTTTGATTAAGTCGTACTCTAGGAATATCAAAACTGTATTTATTTCTGGTGTGATGCTCATGGGTTCTGATACAACCTTCTATGAAGCTTTTGAGATCAGGATTGGCATTATAGTTTAGCTTTTTATATATGTATAATACACATGAGAGAATGTGCAGTGACTTAATGTCTAACATATTCAGAGATTTAAGTAGGGGTACCGAGTGGTGTCTGGGGCCAGAATTGGATATTGTCCTAATAGCAGCTTTGTGTTGAGTAATTAGAGGACGTAAGTGATTTTGGGTAGTAGAGCCCCAAGCACAAATACCATAGTTGAGATATGGATAGATAAGGGAGTAATAGAGAGTCACCAGGGCAGGGCGTGGTACATAATATCTGATCTTAGAAAGAATGCCCACAGTTTTTGAAACTTTTTTTGATATGTGTAGAATGTGTCCCTGGAAATTAAGCTTGTGGTCAATGAGAATGCCAAGGAATTTGCCATCTAATTTGTTACAAATTTGGGTATTGTTTATTTTGAGATTTATTTGATTAGAGGATTTATTGCCAAACAGAATATAAAAGGTTTTGTCAATGTTAAGGGTGAGTTTGTTGGCAGTTAGCCAAAGATGGACTTTATTTAGCTCAGTATTTACTGTGGCATTTAGAGCAAGGGGATCAGGACTGGAGTAAATGAAGGTTGTGTCGTCAGCAAATAGAATTGGTTTGAGGTGTTGGGAGGCATTTGGAAGGTCATTAATGTAGATGAGAAAGAGGAGAGGGCCAAGTATGCTGCCCTGGGGAACACCAATGTTGATGGGTAGGGTGGGAGAAATTGTATTATTCACAGAAACATATTGGAGCCTGTCAGTAAGGTAGGATTTGAGGTATTGTAGGGAGTGTCCTCTGACTCCATAATGATGTAATTTAAGAAGAAGGTTTTGGTGGTTGACAGTGTCAAAAGCTTTACGCAGGTCCACAAACAACCCAACAGAGAACTCATTTTTATCAAGAGCTGTATGAATCGAGTTAAGCATACTAATAAGTGCATCGTTAGTGCTTTTTTTGGGTCTGAAGCCATATTGGCAAGGGCTAAGTATATTGAGTTTGGCTAGATATGAGTAAAGCTGCTTATAGATTAGTTTTTCAAAAATTTTTGACAAGTTTGGCAGGATAGATATAGGTCTGTAGTTGTTAACATCTGTGAGATTACCACATTTGTGGACAGGCGTTACTCTCGCTTTTTTTAGAATATCTGGGAAGGTTTGGAGTTCAAGTGACTTGTTGAAGAGCAAAGCAATAGCAGGGGCTAAAGATCTGGAGGCTTTTTTGTAAATTAAAGTTGGTATCTCCTCAAGGGCACCAGACTTGGTTTTAAGGGAAAGGATTATCTCATTGACGTCAGTGGAATTAATAGGCTTTAGGTACAGAGACTGTGGATAGTTACCTGAAAGATAGTCATTAATGTCTGTACTGGAAGATGGAATATCATTTGCAAGGGATGAACCAATGGAAGAGAAGAACCTATTGAACTCAGTAGCAGAATCAGAGGCTGAAAGCTGACCATCGTTATTAGACAGGAGAGTCGGTTTGTTATTTAAAGACTTCTTTGATCCCAATATTTGAGAAATTGTTCTCCAAGTTTGTTTAATGTTGCTCTTTATTTGGGTAAATTTATCTTCGTAGTATTTAGTTTTGGCTCGTCTAATTATCTTAGACAGCAATAATGAGTAATTCTTTGAGAATTCTTTGGAGACAATTCCTAACCTATACTTCTTCTCAAGGTCATGTTTTTTATTAATAGATTTAAGTATTCCCTTTGTAAGCCAGGGATTGTTAAGCCTTTTGGTTGTGACTTAATTTTGTAAGCATAGGACAGTGGGTATTATAAAGGCTAAGAGTTTTTTGAAGAAAAGATTGTACTGCAAGGTTGAAGTCGAAATGACTTGGCGCTTTCCTCTAATAGTTCTCTTCGTTTCCCTAAATAAAATTATCGTTATCAAATTATTATGATGTTCGAATTACTTGTCGAATCTGCATTAAAGTTGCCTATGGACGTGGTTCTCACAACTTCTTTCGGTAATTTCTCCCTGTCGCCCACTCATCAGGGTAAGTGTTTTTCTTGCTTTTATTCGATCATTTGAGTTTCCAGTTCCCACACTCACACGTAAGTTATACAACATGCATAACCCAAAGATAATAGGGAATAGAAGGGCAGATACAAGATACCATTTGGGAGATGAAGTCCTTCAAGAATCTGCAAGAAAGACCTGGGGGTTGACATCACACCAGACCTGTCCCAAGAAGCCCCCACCAAGAGGCTATCATCAGCACCATATGCCAGGTTGGCTAACAAAAGAACTTCCTTTATAAATTTATGTAAAGAATAATTCATAATCTTGAATACCAGATATGTCAGGCCAATCCTGGAGCATGCTGCTTCAGCGTGGAGCCCGTATCTAGTCAAGCACAAGATCAAATCAGAGTAGGTTCAACGGTATGCCACTAGACTAGTACGCGAGCTGAGGGGTATGAGCTACGAGGAGGCTACAGGAATTGAATCTCACGTCTCTGGAAGACAGAGTTAGGAAGACATGATCATCACATAAAAGATTTTCCGTGAAATTGATAGGGTAGAAAAAAAACAGTTTATTTAATACAGGTGGTACACGCACAAGGGGACACAGGTGGACACTGAGTTCCCAAATGAACCACAGAGACATTAGAAAGAACTTTTTTTTAATGTTTAGAGTAGTTAATAAATGGAATACATTAGGGAGTGATGTGGTGGAGGCAGACTCCATACATAGTTTCAAACGTAGATATGATAGATCCCAATAAGCTCAAAGACCTGTAAACAAGTTAATTGACGGTTGAGAAGCGGTACAAAGAGCCAAAGCTCAACCCCCACAAGTATAGTTAGGTGAGTGAAGGACTCCCAAACTCATCATGTTCCAGTAGTACAGAGTTCCGGGAGTAGTGAAGGTTCGTAATTCCGGTTCATATCATGTGCAGGACAGAAATGGTTGGGCACGTTTATTCTTATCTAATTCCTGCTATTATATATATGATAATAGGCTAAGGGTCTCCCTTCTTCCAGCCAGAGGTGATACTCCCTTCCTTATTATATATGATATATATTAATATATATGATATATATATATATATATATATATATATATATATATATATATATATATATATATATATGCGAACAAGCCTGAATGGTCCCCAGGACATATGCAACTGAAAACTCACACCCCAGAAGTGACTCGAACCCATACTCCCAGAAGCAACGCATCTGGTATGTACAAAACGCCTTAATCCACTTGACCATCACGACCGGACAAAATGAGGTGATAGCCGAGGCTATTTGAACCACCCCACCGCCGGCACTCGGATAGTTATCTTGGGCATAGCATTTTACCAAATCACCTCATTCTTTGGGGCAACACGTGAGGAACACAAATGCGAACAAGCCTGAATGGTCCCCAGGACATATGCAACTGAAAACTCACACCCCAGAAGTGACTCGAACCCATACTCCCAGAAGCAACGCATCTGGTATGTACAAGACGCCTTAATCCACTTGACCATCACGACCGGACAAAATGAGGTGATAGCCGAGGCTATTTGAACCACCCCACCGCCGGCACTCGGATAGTTATCTTGGGCATAGCATTTTACCAAATCACCTCATTCTTTGGGGCAACACGTGAGGAACACAAATGAGGTGAATGAGGTGATTTGGTAAAATGCTATGCCCAAGATAACTATCCGAGTGCCGGCGGTGGGGTGGTTCAAATAGCCTCGGCTATCACCTCATTTTGTCCGGTCGTGATGGTCAAGTGGATTAAGGCGTCTTGTACATACCAGATGCGTTGCTTCTGGGAGTATGGGTTCGAGTCACTTCTGGGGTGTGAGTTTTCAGTTGCATATGTCCTGGGGACCATTCAGGCTTGTTCGCATTTGTGTTCCTCACGTGTTGCCCCAAAGAATGAGGTGATTTGGTAAAATGCTATGCCCAAGATAACTATCCGAGTGCCGGCGGTGGGGTGGTTCAAATAGCCTCGGCTATCACCTCATTTTGTCCGGTCGTGATGGTCAAGTGGATTAAGGCGTCTTGTACATACCAGATGCGTTGCTTCTGGGAGTATGGGTTCGAGTCACTTCTGGGGTGTGAGTTTTCAGTTGCATATGTCCTGGGGACCATTCAGGCTTGTTCGCATTTGTGTTCCTCACGTGTTGCCCCAAAGAATGAGGTGATTTGGTAAAATGCTATGCCCAAGATAACTATCCGAGTGCCGGCGGTGGGGTGGTTCAAATAGCCTCGGCTATCACCTCATTTTGTCCGGTCGTGATGGTCAAGTGGATTAAGGCGTCTTGTACATACCAGATGCGTTGCTTCTGGGAGTATGGGTTCGAGTCACTTCTGGGGTGTGAGTTTTCAGTTATATATATATATATATATATATATATACATAGAAGGGAGTACCACCTCTAGCTGGAAGAAGGGGGACCCATAGCCTCGGAGGAAACCACGCATAACGCATTAGAGGGAATGTTTAGATCCCCTCCAATACAGTTTCTGTGTGCTTTTCTCCTACCACCCCCTTCCTTTTTTATTTTTTGTGCTTTATTATGCATTTGATGGTTACAAGATATACATGGGTTGATACAAAAATAATAATGCAAAAAGGTACTTAAAGGTTATGGATCTCTTGAAAAACACAACAATGGGAAACATTGATGAATGTCACAGACGGGTTCGATCATTGTTGCAAGTCAAACACTTCTTCGAATTCCTCTGAAGTTGGACTAGTGCCCAAGACGCAACAGGCATTTCCCCTCTGAATCGCTATATATATATATATATATATATATATATATATATATATATATAATATCGATATATATATATATATATATATATATATATATATATATAATATATATATATATATATATATATATTAGTATATTTTGGAAGCAGTCTTTCTTGTAAACATATGTTGTTAAATATGACTGAAAAAAGTAAGATTAATAATTCTAACACGAATTTTCTCAATATTTCTTATGTTTCTTTTTACTGTCGATGATAAATGAAAAATCAATTCTCCAAAATTCATTTTTAATTCTAGTCTGACGCGACGCTTGAACGCGTTTCATAATAACTTATTACATTTTCAAAGACTTTAGTTTACACACACAACTGTAACACTAAACAGAGTTTTACTATGCTAACGTTTTAAACAGTTTGTCTTATATACTCGCATTTGGGTGAGGTGATATGTTGCAACAGTTTTGGATGAGGTGAATAAACTTTCAACACAAGACAGAACATGGAGCAATGGGTATAAATTGGATAAATGAGAGGAAAGAATGGAAGTAACTGCATAGGGCCTATTGGCCCATATTTCCTCTTGATGCTTCTATATTGGTACGGAGTCTTGAAGTGGGTAGAATATAGTTGTGCATTAATTGACTGTTGATTGCTGGTGTTGACTTATCCCCTCTTCCTCTCCACCATCCCCAACTCCCCTGTCCCTCTGTCTACCCCACTGTCCATTTCACTGTCCCCTCGTCCGCATCATCCCTGACTCCCCCGTCCCCTCATCCTCTCATCCATTATCAACTTCTCTGTCCCCCTCGTCCTCCCCACAATTCCCCACTCCCACCCCTTCGTCCTCAGTACCATTCCCCACTCCCTCCTCTGATGCATTCCCGAATGATCTGATGTTACCATCAGAAAATTGGGAACATCCAATGATCTGTTGTTTTCATCACTGAAAAATAGAAACAGTTAAAACAACGAAATTAAAAACAATTAAAAAATATAAAAAATATACTATACTCACGAAATGAATGGTATGGTATCAACACAGCTCAATTCTAATGCAATGTCACAAAATAATTAAATCGAAATGAAAATGTATCAAAATCTATGAAAATTCATTTTACCAGTGCAATCAGAAACATTGAAATGGAATCGTAACATATTTAGTTTAGCGTGTGTTGCTCTTACGTGCAACAGATGGTGCTGTTTCTTAAAAAAAGGCATGTTTTTATCTGTCACAGGTGTGGCATTTATATAGTAGGTACATAAAAACATGCACCTGTTTGTATGTAACGTTGTGTTAAAATTTCAAAACAATCGGTAATGAGGTTTCGAAGATTTCCATCACATGAAAAAAACAGTTTTTCAAAAAACTTCTTTTTTCCCATTACAGACGTGACATCTATATAACATGTATATAAAAACAGCAGATGGTGCTGTTTTTCAAAAACAGCATAGTTTTGCCTGTCACAGGTGTGGCATCTATACTTATACTCACGAAATGAATATAATGGTAAACAACAAAGCTCAATTCCAACACAATGTCACACAAAATAATTAAATCAAGCTGAAAATAATTCGAAATCTATGAAAATTCAATTTATCATTGAAATCGGAAACAATGAAATGGAATCAAAGCATATTTAGTATAGTGTGAGTTGCTCTTATGTGAAACAGATGGCACTGGTTTTTTTTAAATTATGTATTTACCTGTCACAGGTGTGGCATCTATGCATATACTTATGAAATTAACAGTATTGTAAACAACATAGCTCAGTTTCAATGCAATGTCACACAAAATAATTAAATCAAAATCAAATTAAATCGAAATGTATGAAAATTTAATTTGTCAATGCAATCGAAGACATATTTATCAAAGACATATCAAATGGAATCGTAACATATTTAGTATAGTGTGTGTGGCTCTTACGTGCAACAGATTTTCTTAAAAAAAATTTACCTGTCACAGGTGTGGCATTTATACTTATACATATGAAATGAATTGTATGGTAAACAACACAGCTCAATTCCAACACAATGTCACACAAAATAATTCAATAAAAATGAAAATAAATAAAAATCTATGAAAATTAAATTTATCAATGCAATCGGAAACACGGAAATGGAATTCGTAACATATTTAGTATTTGCGCGTGTGTTGCTATTACGTGCAACAGATGGCGTTTTATTGAAAAGAAAACATGTTTTTGTCTGTCACAGGTGTGGCATCAATATAGTAGGTATTTAAAAAACATGTGCAGATTCGAATGAAACGTTGTGTCAGAATTTCAAAGCAATTGGTGAAGAACTTTGACAAATTATAGTGTGTTTTGCTATTACATCCAACAGATGGCGCTGTTTTTCAAAAAAGCATGTTTTTTTCCTTTCACGGGTAAGGCATGTATATAGTAGGTATATAAAAACACGCGCATATTCGAATGCAACGTCGTGTCAAATTTCAAAACAATCGGTAAAGAGGTTTCGAAGATTTCTCTCACATGAAAAAACAGTTTTTCAAAAGAAGCATGTTTTTTTCCTTCACAGACGTGACATCAATATAGTATGTATATAAAAACTTCCTCGGATGCGAATGGAACATTGTGTGAAAATTTCAAAGCAATCGGTGTAAAACTTTCGGAGATTAGCGATTTTGAACAAACGAACATTTCCACTTTATCTATATATATATATATATATATATATATATATATATATATATATATATATATATATATATATATATATATATATATATATATATATATATAAATATATATATAAATATATATATATATATATATATATATATATATATATATATATATATATATTATATATATATATATATATATATATATATATATATTGTGACGGTAAAGCGTTGGTGTTCGGCTGTTTCAAAAGCTGGGGGCAGGGCCTCGTCACATCACAAAAAAAAAAAAAAGTTTGTCCTTTCGTCTGTGGTAAGGTAATGGGAAGACACACAAAACACAAGTATATAAACAATGAAATTTTAATTACTCTAGAAAACAAGACATGAATAAAGGCAATCTCATAAAATGTAGGACAAGTCAACAAACAAAATAACATGAATAATCACTGGCAAATGAAAAGTTACGCTAAGACAAGTAAGTTACAGTGATAGAAAAATAAATAATACGCGGTGCTGGAATACTGGCTTCAAGCTGCCACCTCCCTTAGTACACGAAAGCCAAGGCTTAGTCTACTAGCGAGAGATGTCAACTCCAAGAAGCACAAAGATATTCTGACGAGTCTGGCGTGCTGCTGCCCAGACGTCGACTTGTGGTGGTGGAGGAGTGCAGGTGCGACGAGACACCAGCCAATCAGCAACAGGCAGGCAGAGGAGGAGCAGTTTGCTGGTTACGGCGGGAGTAGCAGGTGTCGGGGTGTGCAGGGTACGATTTGCTTCCTGGGCAAAACGTTTGGCGATACTGGTGGACGTATCTTCTATATAGTATCTTGTATGTACTACGTAATGATGAAGGGAAGAGCAGGCTCAATCTCTCTTGAAAAAGATTATCGTCACAATTATATATATATATATATATATATATATATATATATATATATATATATATATATATATATATATATATATATATCGTACCTAGTAGCCAAAACGCACTTCTCAGCCTACTATGCAAGGCCCGATTTGCCTAATAAGCCAAGTTTTCATGAATTAATTGTTTTTCGACTACCTAACCTAACCTAACCTAACTTTTTTTTTTTTTTTTGAGATATATACAAGAGTTGTTACATTCTTGAACAGCCACTAGTACGCGTAGCGTTTTGGGCAAGTCCTTAATCCTATGGTCCCTGGAATACGATCCCTTGCCGCGAAGAATCGTTTTTTCATCCAAGTACACATTTTACTGTTGCGTTAAACAGAGGCTACAGTTAAGGATTTGCGCCCAGTAAATCCTCTCCGGCCAGGATACGAACCCATGACATAGCGCTCACGGAACGCCAGGCGAGTGTCTTACCACTACACCACGGAGACTGAAAAAAGAATGCACTTCTCAGCCTACTATGCAAGGCCCGATTTGCCTAATAAGCCAAGTTTTCATGAATTAATATATTTTCTCAATTTTTTTTCTTATGAAATGATAAAGCTACCCATTTCAATATGTATGAGGTCATTTTTTGTTTATTGGAGTTAAAATTAACGTAGATATATGACCGAACCTAACCAACCCTACCTAACCTATCTTTATAGATTAGGTTAGGTTAGGTAGCCGAAAAAGTTAGGTTAGGTTAGGTTAGGTAGGTTAGGTAGTCGAAAAACAATTAATTCATGAAAACTTGGCTTATTAGGCAAATCGGGCCTTGCATAGTAGGCTGAGAAGTGCGTTTTGGCTACTAGGTACGACATATATATATATATATATATATATATATATATATATATATATATATATATATATATATATATATATATATATATATATATATATATATATATGCGAACAAGCCTGAATGGTCCCCAGGACATATGCAACTGAAATATATATATATATATATATATATATATATATATATATATATATATATATATATATATATATATATATATATATATCTATTAGTATATTTTGGTAGCAGTCTTTCCTGTAGACATATATTATTAAATATGACCGAAAAAGTAAGATTAATAATTCTAACACGAATTTTCTCAATCTTTCGTACATTACGCTTCACTGTTGGAGGTAAATAAAAAATCAGTTCTCCAAAATTCATTTTTATTTCTAGTCTGACGCGACACGGGCGCGTTTCGTAAAACTTATTACATTTTCAAAGACTTTAGTTCACAAATACACAACTGATTAGAACTTACGTATCTCCGATTTTATATCTACATTTGAGTGAGGTGGGAGGGGTGATGTGGCATTAACACAAGACAGAACAAGAGGGGATATTAATAGGGTATTAAAAGTATCAACACAAGACAGAACACAAACAATGGGTATTGAATAGAAGTGTTTGTAGAAAGCCTATTGGTCCATATTTCTTGATGCTTCTATATTGGAGCGGAGTCTTGAGGTGGGTAGAATATAGTTGTGCAATAATTGGCTGTTGATTGCTGGTGTTGACTTCTTGATGTGTAGTGCCTCGCAAACGTCAAGCCGCCTGCTATCGCTGTATCTATCGATGATTTCTGTGTTGTTTACTAGGATTTCTCTGGCGATGGTTTGGTTGTGGGAAGAGATTATATGTTCCTTAATGGAGCCCTGTTGCTTATGCATCGTTAAACGCCTAGAAAGAGATGTTGTTGTCTTGCCTATATACTGGGTTTTTTGGAGCTTACAGTCCCCAAGTGGGCATTTGAAGGCATAGACGACGTTAGTCTCTTTTAAAGCGTTCTGTTTTGTGTCTGGAGAGTTTCTCATGAGTAGGCTGGCCGTTTTTCTGGTTTTATAGTAAATCGTCAGTTGTATCCTCTGATTTTTGTCTGTAGGGATAACGTTTCTATTAACAATATCTTTCAGGACCCTTTCCTCCGTTTTATGAGCTGTGGAAAAGAAGTTCCTGTAAAATAGTCTAATAGGGGGTATAGGTGTTGTGTTAGTTGTCTCTTCAGAGGTTGCATGGCTTTTCACTTTCCTTCTTATGATGTCTTCGATGAAACCATTGGAGAAGCCGTTATTGACTAGGACCTGCCTTACCCTACAGAGTTCTTCGTCGACTTGCTTCCATTCTGAGCTGTGGCTGAGAGCACGGTCGACATATGCGTTAACAACACTCCTCTTGTACCTGTCAGGGCAGTCGCTGTTGGCATTTAGGCACATTCCTATGTTTGTTTCCTTAGTGTAGACTGCAGTGTGGAAACCTCCGCCCTTTTCCATGACTGTTACATCTAGAAAGGGCAGCTTCTCATCCTTTTCCATCTAGTAAGTGAAACGCAGCACGGAACTCTGCTCAAATGCCTCCTTCAGCTCCTGCAGATGTCTGACATCAGGTACCTGTGTAAAAATGTCATCAACATACCTGCAGTATATGGCCGGTTTCAAGTTCATGTTGACTAAGACTTTTTGCTCGATGGTACCCATGTAGAAGTTTGCAAACAGGACACCTAGGGGAGAACCCATGGCGACCCCATCTACTTGCTTATACATGTGCCCATCCGGGCTCAAGAAGGGTGCCTCTTTAGTACAAGCTTGGAGTAGTTTCCTCAGAATATTTTCTGGTATGTCAAGAGGAGTACAGGCTGGATCACGATACACTCTGTCGGCTATCATTCCGATTGTCTCGTCCACAGGTACGTTGGTAAACAGCGATTCTACGTCCAACGAGGCTCTTATCCCTGTGGCCCGTGTGCCCCGCAGTAAGTCAACAAATTCCTTTGGAGACTTCAGGCTGAAGGCGCAAGGAACATAAGGAGTCAGCAGGCCGTTGAGTCGCTTCGCCAGTCTGTACGTGGGTGTGGGTATCTGGCTAATGATTGGCCGAAGTGGGTTTCCAGGCTTGTGCGTCTTGACATTTCCATACGCATATCCAGGTTTATATTCCCCAATGATCTTTGGCAGGTGGAGTCCGGATTTCTTGGCGTTCACAGTTTCGATCAGTTTGTTGACCTTTGCTTTTAATTCGGCTGTAGTGTCCTTCGTTACCCTTTGGAACTTAGTTTGGTCAGAGAGTATGATGTTCATTTTCGCCAGATATTCGTCTTTTTTAAGAATGACATATATTGGCGACTTGTCACCTCTCCTGACAACTATCAGGAGAGAACAGGAAAGACTGCTACCAAAATATACTAATATTAAAGCGCACGACCCAGCAGCAAGGAATCAAGCCTTCACGATAAAATATCGCCAGGATCTGATTCGTGATCAGATATACAAGGCAGAGAATGAAATCAAAGACAACAAAACGCAACTACTTCATTCTACAAACGAGTGGAGAAATAGCAACATCGACCATAGTATCCGTACCCGCATTGAACAACACCTCGACATCCTCACTGACCAACATCACCTCAGCACTGAAACAATGATTATCAAGAAACTAACAACATTATATGGAGGACCTATGGCAATTCCACGACCAAGAGATGGCTTCCTGAACCTTGCAGGAATTAACCTCACTGAGGACCAAGTCACTCTCCTAAATCTGGGCATAAACTGTCATGTTATGTCCAGACCGAGTGAGATGGCCCGGAAAGTAGAGTTGGAAATTCTGTTGGACGACATATTCGACCTCGAGACACAAAAGAAGGTCACTACCAAAGATACCTTACAAGCAGAACTTATTGCAGAAGGAGGAAAGAATCGAGGCAACTACAGAAGCACCATACTGTCCCCCGAGCTTAAAGCGGCAGCTAAAAGCCTTCGTGAGAACAAGGAGATAGTTGTCAGGAGAGGTGACAAGTCGCCAATATATGTCATTCTTAAAAAAGACGAATATCTGGCGAAAATGAACATCATACTCTCTGACCAAACTAAGTTCCAAAGGGTAACGAAGGACACTACAGCGGAATTAAAAGCAAAGGTCAACAAACTGATCGAAACTGTGAACGCCAAGAAATCCGGACTCCACCTGCCAAAGATCATTGGGGAATATAAACCTGGATATGCGTATGGAAATGTCAAGACGCACAAGCCTGGAAACCCACTTCGGCCAATCATTAGCCAGATACCCACACCCACGTACAGGCAGGCGAAGCGACTCAACGGCCTGCTGACTCCTTATGTTCCTTGCGCCTTCAGCCTGAAGTCTCCAAAGGAATTTGTTGACTTACTGCGGGGCACACGGGCCACAGGGATAAGAGCCTCGTTGGACGTAGAATCGCTGTTTACCAACGTACCTGTGGACGAGACAATCGGAATGATAGCCGACAGAGTGTATCGTGATCCAGCCTGTACTCCTCTTGACATACCAGAAAATATTCTGAGGAAACTACTCCAAGCTTGTACTAAAGAGGCACCCTTCTTGAGCCCGGATGGGCACATGTATAAGCAAGTAGATGGGGTCGCCATGGGTTCTCCCCTAGGTGTCCTGTTTGCAAACTTCTACATGGGTACCATCGAGCAAAAAGTCTTAGTCAACATGAACTTGAAACCGGCCATATACTGCAGGTATGTTGACGACATTTTTACACAGGTACCTGATGTCAGACATCTGCAGGAGCTGAAGGAGGCATTTGAGCAGAGTTCCCACTGCGTTTCACTTACGAGATGGAAAAGGATGGGAAGCTGCCCTTTCTAGATGTAACAGTCAAGGAAAAGGGCGGAGGTTTCCACACTGCAGTCTACACTAAGGAAACAAACATAGGAATGTGCCTAAATGCCAACAGCGACTGCCCTGACAGGTACAAGAGGAGTGTTGTTAACGCATATGTCGGCCGTGCTCTCAGCCACAGCTCAGAATGGAAGCAAGTCGACGAAGAACTCTGTAGGGTAAGGCAGGTCCTAGTCAATAACGGCTTCTCCAATGGTTTCATCGAAGACATCATAAGAAGGAAAGTGAAAAGCCATGCAACCTCTGAAGAGACAACTAACACAACACCTATACCCCCTATTAGACTATTTTACAGGAACTTCTTTTCCACAGCTCATAAAACGGAGGAAAGGGTCCTGAAAGATATTGTTAATAGAAACGTTATCCCTACAGACAAAAATCAGAGGATACAACTGACGATTTACTATAAAACCAGAAAAACGGCCAGCCTACTCATGACAAACTCTCCAGACACAAAACAGAACGCTTTAAAAGAGACTAACGTCGTCTATGCCTTCAAATGCCCACTTGGGGACTGTAAGCTCCAAAAAACCCAGTATATAGGCAAGAAAACAACATCTCTTTCTAGGCGTTTAACGATGCATAAGCAACAGGGCTCCATTAAGGAACATATAATCTCTTCCCACAACCAAACCATCGCCAGAGAAATCCTAGTAAACAACACAGAAATCATCGATAGATACAGCGATAGCAGGCGGCTTGACGTTTGCGAGGCACTACACATCAAGAAGTCAACACCAGCAATCAACAGCCAATTATTGCACAACTATATTCTACCCACCTCAAGACTCCGCTCCAATATAGAAGCATCAAGAAATATGGACCAATAGGCTTTCTACAAACACTTCTATTCAATACCCATTGTTTGTGTTCTGTCTTGTGTTGATACTTTTAATACCCTATTAATATCCCCTCTTGTTCTGTCTTGTGTTAATGCCACATCACCCC
>NC_091166.1:33684745-33692324 GCF_040958095.1 Procambarus clarkii
TACCAGTTGCGTTGCTTCTGGGAGTATGGGTTCGAGTCACTTCTGGGGTGTGAGTTTTCAGTTATATATATATATATATATATATATATATATATATATATATATATATATATATATATATATATATATATATATATATATATATATATATATATATATATGTCGTACCTAGTAGCCAGAACGCACTTCTCAGCCTACTATGCAAGGCCCGATTTGCCTAATAAGCCAAGTTTTCTTGAAATAATATATTTTCTCTAATTTTTTTTTCATGAAATGATAAAGCTACCCATTTCATTATGTATGAGGTCAATTTTTTTTTATTGGAGTAAAAATTAACGTAGATATATGACCGAACCTAACCAACCCTACCTAACCTATCTTTATAGGTTAGGTAGCCGAAAATGTTAGGTTAGGTTAGGTAGCCGAAAAACAAATAATTCATGAAAACTTGGCTTATTAGGCAAATTGGGCCTTGTATAGTAGGCTGAGAAGTGCGTTCTGGCTACTAGGTACGACATATATATATATATATATATATATATATATATATATATATATATATATATATATATATGTATATATACATATATATGTATATATATATATATATATATATATATATATATATATATATATATATATATATATATATATATATATATATTGTGACGGTAACGCGTTGGTGTTCGGCTGTTTAAGGCTAGGGGTATGGCCTCGTCACATAGTTATAAAAAAAAATAGAAAACTGGAACTTCGTCTGTGGTAAGGTAAGGAGAAGACACACAAAACACAAGTAAATTTTAACAATGAAATTTTAATTACGTTAAATAAATCAAAACATGAAAAAATGGACAAACAAATTTGTATAATAAAATCAATCAATCAAAATAATAAGAATAATTAAATGACACAATGAAAAGTTACGTTAAGACAAAATAACAAGAAGTGCAATACAAAAATAAATGGGAGGTGCTGGAATATTGGCTTTAAGCTACCACCTCTCTCAGTACACGCTAACGTCTAGCCGGGAGAAGTGTTAACCGTGGAAGCACTGAATATTCTGAGGTCTGAGGTCGTGGCGACCCCAGACATCAAGTAGTATGGGGGGGCGAGTGCAGTTGCAGCCAGACCGGCGACCAATCAGCGAGGAGCCGGCAGCGATCAACAGGTAGTTTGGCGGTTTGAGTCTGAGCAGGTGTCTCTGGCTGCATACGTTTTGCTCTCTGGCAAACCTTGCTGGTGTTGTTGTCGTTGTTGGACATTTCTTCCATAGTAGTTATATATATTTGTGGCGACGTATTTGTGGAGGGAAGAGCAGGCTCAATCTCTTGAAGGAGATTATCGTCACAACTCTCCCCCGAAGCCTGCGGTTCTGGAAGAAGTACGTCGTTATGTGGTGGAGTATTAGATGGAGTTGCTTCTACTTCATAAACTCTGGAGAGATCATGGGCTAAGATGTTGTCAGACTCTTGGTATAGCGTGTCTCCAGGTTGAATTTCTGCAGGTAGCAAGCCCATAGTAGAAGACGTTGAGATGAGAAGTGGGCGTGCTGCAGGAGGTGTAGGGTGGTGTGGTCCGTATTTATGGTGGACCGAGCACTTTTCAGGTGTGGAGTGAAGTGCTGAAGCTTCAGGATGGGGAAGAGTAGCTCCTTGCCAATTGTTCCGTAGTTCCTTGTAGCAGTAGTCGCTGACAGGTGTATTCTTCTCGCCTCGTTGCTGCATCACGACACCACCAACGTCGGTACCACTGGCGTCGACATGGAGGATGAAGGGCTTATCTGACGAGGTGAGAGTGGAATTAGAAGAGGGCAAAGGAGCACGATTATTATCCTGAAAGCATTTGGGAAGATCATTAAGGATTTCGGAATTAGAAAGCGCTGACTCCTTGTCAGTGCTTTCGGGAGGAGAAGCTGGGAAGGTCTCACTGTGGATGTAGGGTTCTGTGAAGGTAGAACAATTAGTCAGGACAGTGGGAGGAGTACCATTATATTGCTTCAGGAGGTTGACGTGGCACAGCTGGGTCTTCCGCCGCCTATCTGGAGTCTATTACGTAGTTGTTATTATTCCTGCACTCTTTGACGCAGTAGGGTCCTGAAAATCTGTTTTGTAAAGGTGAACCTGGGATAGGGAAGTATACAAGGACGAAGTCTCCCGGCTTGAATTTTCGTACTTTGCTGGTCTGGTTGTAATGAGTTTTCATCTTCTCCTGGGCTTTCAATAGACTATCATGGGCAAAGCGGTGGACTCTCTCGAGAATGTGTTGAAGGTTTTGAAGAAACTGGGGCACATTCTGATGCTCACTGAAGGTGGCATCTCTGAGAGAGTCTTTGAAAGCCTTAAGGGGAGTACGGCACTTACGGCCGTAGAGCATCTCATAAGGAGATACTCCTAGGGAATCATTGGGGAGACTTCTGAAAATACACATTATTAGGTCAATCTGCTTATCCCAATCCTTTGAGGTTTCACTACAAAACTTTTTCAAGAGTGCTTTGATGGTCTGATGACTACGTTCAAGAGAACCCTGTGAAGCAGGATGATAGGGGCTGGACAATACCTGTTTGATGTTGAACTCCTCCAGTGTCCTTTTGAAGAGATCACTGGTGAAGTTGGTACCACAGTCACTTTGAATCTCCCTGGGAAATCCGTATTGAGTGAAGATCTTCAATAGATGTTTTATAACCGTAGCAGCCGTGATGTTCTTCACTGGAACTGCTATGGGAAATCTGGTGGTAGGACACAGGATGGTTAGGATGTAGGCGTTACCTGAACTGGTCCGAGGTAAAGGACCAACACAGTCTATTATGAGTCTGTGGAAAGGTTCCGCAGGCACTTGTATGGAATCAGTGGCGCTCTGGGAATGGAGATGTTCGGTTTGCCTGCCATCTGACATGTATGACACTGTTTTACGTACTGTTTGACGTTATTTACCATACCTGGCCAGTAGTAGTCTTGACGAATCCCATGGTAAGTCTTGTTGAAGCCGTAGTGGGAGAATGCTCCGTGGGCCAGGTGTAGAATAGTGGGCCGCAGGCTGGTGGGAATCACAAGTTGTTCGATGTTGGCCCAATCGTCCTCCTCCTTCAGTTTACTGGGTCTATATCTGCGGTAGAGCAAGTTGTTCTCTAGGAAGAACCCAGGAATACTGTCGGGTTGAGTCTCAGCCTGGAAAAACAATGGTGTTAAAGTAAGATCTTCCCTCTGCAACTTACGGAACTCCAACTTGGTCAGATGCGGGGGGAGTTTCTGAGGGTCTTGAGGGACAGCGGTAGCAGTAGAGTCAGCTGGCTGTGGACGTGCGGCTTGTGCACGGGTGGTCACGAGAACCGGAGGAGAAACTTCACCACTCTCTTGAACCTCTGCTGGAACATACTCTAGAATAGGGTTTATTGGCACAGAGTTACACACCTGGGGTTTGTCCATGACGATCAGGTTGGTCGGTTGCAGGTCTTCTGCCAAGTCGTTGCCTAGGAGAAGTTGCACTCCAGGCATGGGAAAAGGCTTTTCCCTGACGGCGACTTGGACTTCCCCGTTCACGTAGGGACAATCCAGGTGGACTCTGGCGAGAGGGTATGGAGTGGTAGCAGTGAGGTCAGTGATGAAGACAGTTTCTCCGGTGTAGGTGATGTTGGGCACAGCCGACTTCAAGATGATCGATTGAAGAGCCGCTGTGTCCCTCAAGATCTTCAATTTGAAACGTCCCTCCGGATTTGAACCGTTGGCAGAGACAGTTCCAGTATACAGGTGGTTACTGAAAAGAGAAAGATCATTAACCTTAACACCAACATTCATCACAGGCTTACCGGACTTAGGAGGAGTTGGTTTGGGTTTCTGTGGGTCAGTGGTTCCCTTGTATTGAGACTTACCACACTTGTCTATGGTATGTCCATAGAGTCTACAATACTTGCAGTACAGTTGTGAACCAGCTTGATCGGGGCTCACCTTCTCGTAACTGTACCACGACTTCTTACTGGAGGATGGTTCGGGTGTCAGCCGGTGGATGAGGCTGTAAGTGTCAGCCGACTTAGCACACTTCAGGTAGTCGGTTTCTTCTTTATCTGCTAAGTAGAGGCGGACAGGAGGCGGCACACGTCTCAAGAATTCTTCAACAAGCATCAGGTTGACGAGTTCTGTAAAAGTAGAGACATGTGCTGCTTCCAGCCATTTCATGAAATACCTCCGTTTCGTGTTAGCAAACTCAAGGAAGGTAATGGTACTTGCCTTCAGGTGGTCACGGAATTTCCTTCTATAACTTTCGGTGGAAAGTAGGTAGGCGTCCAACACTGCTTGTTTCAGAGTGTGGTAGTCATTCTCAGACGCCAAAGTACTGAGTGTGACTGCAGCTCTACCTGTAAGATGGACTCTGAGAAGTGTGGCCCATTGGTCGACAGGCCAACTGAATTGATTAGCAAGAGTTTCAAAGGTGGTGAAAAACACATCAACTTCTGCTTCTACAAAGGATGGCATTAACTTACTTGCATGTGATATATTAAAACTGACGGGAAGATTGGCAGTAGCTTGCTGGCGTTGAGTGAAGTGTGAAGTTTCCAAGGCGATTTCGCGTTGACGACACTCTAGAGCCAGAGTCGCTTGTTGCTTGTCATGTTCGCGTTGTATTTCCAACTCGCGTTGTTTTGTTTCAAGCTGTACTCTCTCACGTTCATGGAGCAAGGCGAACTCACGTTCGTGGAGGGCGAGTCCACGTTCGTGTTCTTCTCTCCTCAAGGCGGCCTCGCGTTCTCTGAGGGTGATTTCTCGTTCTTGTTCTTCTCTCCTCAAGGCAGCTTCGCGTTCTTGTTCGTCTCTCTTCAAGGCAGCTTCGCGTTCTTGTTCTTCCCTTCTTATGGCAGCTGCTTCCCTTTGCTGCTCACGCTCAATCTTGGCCAGCTCTAGTTTAAGTTTCATCGTTGCCAAGTCAGTTTTATCTGCAATATAGTAAGTTTCATGAGTTTCAGAGTCTATCTTACCTTGCTCTAAATAGTAATCCAGCAACAGGTTGTATAGGTCATTTTTGTTGGCTTGGTAGGGAACTTCTAGTTGATACTCATGTGCAAGAGTTTGTAATTCAGTCCTCTTGGCACGACTTAAAGTCCCTATTTCACCTGCTGGATTTGCACGGAAAGCTTGGAGACGAAACATGGTGAAATTAGCAAATAAAGGTACACGAATATTCAATAGTGAATGTCAGAAACAGGACAACGTGCCAACTGAGACCTATCCTGTGAGATCTTTAACAATTAAAGTTAAGTAAAAGATATTAAATGATTAAATTAAATCAAGGGCGCAGGAAATCTTGTACCCGGTACTCATGTAAGAGGATAAGGGCAAGAAAATCCTACTAACAAATGAAACAGAGTTTCGAAAACAAATGAAACAGTTAAATGCTTCAAAAGTAAAATTGGTAGTCCAAGGATGTAGGCATACCTTGCCAAGTCTCTATAGGACATAAAGCAAGTTTTTCCCACTGAATTTAATATGATACTTACAGAATTAGCGAACTTTTGTGCTCTGAAAAGTAAGCTAATTCCCTACCGTTGTATGTATCATCATCTCTGACTGACGTGTAGGGGTGCGAGGTGTCAACTGGTGACGAGAACTGCTGCTGAGGTCCCAATTCAGCAACTTAAGTTCGAGCTAGAGGAACTATGGCCCTCTTTGTCTCCTACAGTTAGATTGCAGAAGATTGGGTACTCTTGACCCGGGGCAGACCACAGTACCAGGGTACCAATATGATGATCTGTCAAAATGAGAAATATTCAAGGGACATAGATGGTAAACACGAGTAATAACACGGAGGGAGAGATGACCAATTAAGAGTATGACTGAGGCCTACAGTCACCACGTAATCCAAAGTTGTCTCACCTTCACTATATGTTACTCTCGTAATGCACAATACACCGCACCTTATAAAAAATGAAATTGAATATGAAAAATAGTAAAACTACGTTAACAAAGTTAAATACGCTTACCATAAATTACCACTTGGCACCAGTACCTGAGTGAAGCTCCTAGGACAGGCCCCCATATAACTTGTGACGGTAACGCGTTAGTGTTCGGCTGTTTAAGGCTAGGGGTATGGCCTCGTCACATAGTTATAAAAAAAAATAGAAAACTGGAACTTCGTCTGTGGTAAGGTAAGGAGAAGACACACAAAACACAAGTAAATTTTAACAATGAAATTTTAATTACGTTAAATAAATCAAAACATGAAAAAATGGACAAACAAATTTGTATAATAAAATCAATCAATCAAAATAATAAGAATAATTAAATGACACAATGAAAAGTTACGTTAAGACAAAATAACAAGAAGTGCAATACAAAAATAAATGGGAGGTGCTGGAATATTGGCTTCAAGCTACCACCTCTCTCAGTACACGCTAACGTGTAGCCGGGAGAAGTGTTAACCGTGGAAGCACTGAATATTCTGAGGTCTGAGGTCGTGGCGACCCCAGACATCAAGTAGTATGGGGGGGCGAGTGCAGTTGCAGCCAGACCGGCGACCAATCAGCGAGGAGCCGGCAGCGATCAACAGGTAGTTTGGCGTTTGAGTCTGAGCAGGTGTCTCTGGCTGCATACGTTTTGCTCTCTGGCAAACCTTGCTGGTGTTGTTGTCGTTGTTGGACATTTCTTCCATAGTAGTTATATATATTTGTGGCGACGTATTTGTGGAGGGAAGAGCAGGCTCAATCTCTTGAAGGAGATTATCGTCACAATATTATATATGTCGTACCTAGTAGCCAGAACGCACTTCTCAGCCTACTATGCAAGGCCTGATTTGCCTAATAAGCCAAGTTTTCCTGAATTAATATATTTTCTCTATTTTTTTCTTATGAAATGATAAATCTACCCATTTCATTATGTATGAGGTCAATTTCTTATTATTGGAGTTAAAATTAACGTAGATATATGATGGAACCTAACCAACCCTACCTAACCTAACCTAACCTATCTTCATAGGTTAGGTTAGGTTAGGTAGCCGAAAAAGTTAGGTTAGGTTAGGTTAGGTAGGTTAGGTAGTCGAAAAACAATTAATTCATGAAAACTTGGCTTATTAGGCAAATTGGGCCTTGCATAGTAGGCTGAGAAGTGCGTTCTGGCTACTAGGTACGACATATATATATATATATTGTGACGATAATCTCTTTCAAGAGATTGAGCCTGCTCTTCTCTACATGAAGATACGTACATTATACAAGAATATGATGCTACCTTCAAGATACGTCTCCCAGTAGCACAAAACGTTTTGTCCAGGAGGCAAAACGTACCCAAGACTCCACTCCCTCCACGCCGTCTCGTCATCAACCAGCCAACTACCCTTCCCAGCCAGCCTGCTCCTGATTGATACTCGCCTACTGCACACTGCACCTCAGCACCCTCTACCTGAGTTGATGTCTGGGCTTGGTCCAGCCATTGAAGTCAGAATATCCTTGTGCTCTCAAGCCGTGAACAACTGATATACGCTGTGTATCAGCTGGATGTTTCTCAGCTAGCGCTAATATTCTCAGCACCTGATTGTTTTTCACTGTGTATTTATATTATTGTAGAGCAACTTCATCACTATTATTCATTTATGCTAA